>NW_026935124.1:0-6385 GCF_032062105.1 Saccostrea cuccullata | reverse complement strand
AGGGCCCCACTTTCTCACACAAATCATTCTAGTGCTCACTTTCATCTCTCAGAACTCTATCACGCACAATAAACAACGATAACAGAAATGACAAATAAACAAATTATAAATCCTCGCTTGCTCACTATCTTTCTCTCAAACTAACTAAAATTACACTCTTGGGATACAGGGCTACAACGCCTGCGCCGCGCACCTGCAACCTATCACTCACTCATTTACAATTAATTAACAATTAATTCGGGCGATTACTCTGTGACAAATCCAATACCCTAGGCTATTGATACGGTCTACCCAGTACTACAGGAGAGGTAGGAGATCAATACCCTAGGCTATTGATGCGGTGTACCGAGTACTGCAATTCAGGTAAGAGTCCAATACCCTAGCCCAGGGTTCTCCATGAGCTGTTTTACTGTGTTGCTCCCGACACAGTAAAATTTTCTCCGACACAGTAACGATTCAAATTTTATGCATGCAACACAGTAAAAATTTTGCCGACACAGTAAGAGTTTTGATAATTAGAAAATCTAAGACACAAATTCTCTCTAACTGATCAGATTTTAATTAAACATTATCGTCTTTCAATTACAAAAGTTTGAGCACTTTAACTGTGAGTAGGGCTTCACCTTGCATTATAATCAGTTATCTCCTAGACCCTCACCGGACTTTACGCATGACAGAACAAAGACAAATAATTTGTTTTCACACTTTCACTCAAGGTTAATTGGTAGTTGCAATAAGATACATTGTATTACTTTTAAAAAAATATTAAAAATATGTCTTTTCTATAGAACCACGGCTCTAGAATTATTTTAGCACTATAAGTCAGACATAACATCGTATCGATCGAAGTCATTAAATTGCTTAAAAATTTTGAACATAAACTGTTCAAGGAACTCTTAAAATATTTTACTGTTCTGAAGTTTCGTTTTTTTTTTTTGGTAATGTGATAACTCGATCAAGAAAACTGATAAATAATCACGGCAAATTTACTTTTAAAAATGTTAAGTAGTACGACTGTATCGGTCAGAATTTCCTCTGCTTTTCATAACGTGTTTTTTCTTTTATCAATATGTACATGTATGACCATACCATATGTGTTTAACTAATTAGCGATATTTAAATGAGTGTGTGCATGTATTCTTTTGTAATATTCATAAATAGTGATATAGTTGAGAATTTGATTGCGAAAATACCGCGAAATTTATAGTTCTTAGCGTTAACTCTGCAACACAGTAACATTTCAAATGATGGAGAACCCTGCCCTAGCCTTTTGATACGGTCTACCGAGTACGACAGGACAGGTAAGAGTCCAGTACCCTAGGCTATTGATACGGTCTTCCTAGTACTACATGACTGGTAAGCGACCAAAACCCTAGGCTATTGATACAGTTTCCTGAGTACTACATAACACGTCAGAGTTAAATACCCTAGGCTATTGATACGGTCTACCGAGTACTACAGGACAAGTAAGAGATCAGTACCCTAGGCTATTGATATGGTCTACCGAGTACTACAGGACAGGTAGGAGTCAAATACCCTAGGCTATAGATACTGTCTACAATGTACTACAGGACAGGTAAGAGATCAGTACCCTTGGCTATTGATATGGTCTAAGGACAGGTGGCAAATTAGTTTCCTAGGCTATTGATATAGTCTACCGAGTCCTACAAGACAGGTAAGAGTCAACTACCTTAGGCTATTGATATGGTCTACCGAGTACTACAGGACAGGTAAGAGATCAGCTCCCTAAGCTAGATATAGTCTACCGAGTACTACAGGACATGTAAGAGTCCAATACCCTGGGCTATTGATACGGTTTACCAAGTAATACAGGACAGATAAGAGATCAGTACCCTAGGCTATTGATACAGTTTATCAAGTTCTACAGGACAGGTAGGAGATCTGAGTACCCTAGGCTATTGATATGGTCTACTGAGTACTACAAGACAGCTAAGATTCCAATACCAAAGGCTAATGATACGGTCTACAGAGTACTTGAGGAAAGGCAATAGATTAGTTCCCTAGGCTTTTGACATAGTCTACTGAGTACTACAAGACAGGTAAGAGTCTAATACCCTAGGCTATTGATACGGTCTATTGAGTACTACTGGACAGGAAACAAATCCCTTCCCTAGGCTATTGACATAGTCTACCGAGTACTACAAGACAGGTAAGAATCCAATACCCTATTCCATTGATACGGTCTACCGAGTACTGCAGGACAGGTAAGAGTTCAGTACCTTAGGCTATTGATACGGTCTACCGAGTATTACAGGACAGGTAGGAGATCAGTACCCTAAGCTATATTGATTCTTCCTTCCGAGTACTACAAGACTGGTAGGTGACCAGAACCCTAGGCTATTGATACAGTCTACTGAGTAAGTACTACAGGACATGCAAAAGACCAGTACCCTAAGCTATTGATATTGTCTACCGAGTACTACAGGACAGGTCAGATATCAGTTTCCTAGGCTATTTATATTGTCTACCAAGGTCTACCAGACAGGTAAGTGACAAGTACCCTAGACTATTGATATCTTCTAATGAATACTATTGCAGCTCAGAGTCCAATACCCTAGGCTATTAATACGGTGTACCAAGTTCTACAGGACAGGTAAGAGTCCAGTACCCTAGGCTATTGATACGGTCTACCGAGTACTACAGGACAGGTAAGAGTTCAATACCCTAGGCTATTGATACGGTCTACCAAGTACTTCAACACAGGTAAGAGTCCAATACCTTAAGCTATTAATACGGTCTACTGAGTACTACAAGTCAGGTAAGACTCCAGTTCCCAGTAGGCTACTGATACGGTCTACGTAGTACACAGGACAGGTAAGTGACCAGTACCCTAGGCTATTGATACTGTCTACTGAGTACTATATTACAGGTAATAGTCCAATACCCTAGGCTATTGATACAGTGTACAGAGTGCTACATTACAGGTAAGAGTCCAGTACCCTAGGCTATTGATACAGTAAACCGATACTGCATGATAATAATAATAATAATAATAATAATACTTTATTTAAAGAGGGTAACCCGATTAGTGCAATGCACTAGTCTTCCTCGGGGCCCTCTATACATGGATAGTACAATTGAAAAGACTCCGAAGCCAATTCATACGACTCTTCCAAGCCAGATTTACATGACCTAGAGGAACACAAACTCTATAAGCCCAAGAGTGCCTGGAAACCTATGCCAGGCAAGTGCGGCGCGCTTGAGTCGTATATTGACGCCGTTGAGTTAGAAATAGAGAAGCTCCTTTCAATGCCAGACAAAACTCCCGACAATTTGAGTAAGGAGGAGAGATCTGCCTTACAATCATTAAAAAATGGGGATGACATTGTAATTAAGAAAGCAGACAAATGCTCTACAGTTGTAGTAATGGATAAAGAAACTTATATGGCGGAGGCCCAAAGACAACTCTCAGACAAACGTTTCTATAAGAAACTGGACTCTGACCCTACTAAAGAATTCTCCACTGCCATTACCAAAACTCTTGACGATATGTTTGAGAAAAATGAGATTGGTATCAACGTCTATGAGACCTTAAATCCTATTGACTGTAGACCAGGACAATTCTATCTGCTTCCTAAAATACACAAAGAAGGCATGCCAGGTCGCCCCATAGTAAGCGCAATTGGACACCCCACGGAGAAAATTTCTGAATTCATTGATTTACATCTCCGTCCACACGTAGAAAGTTTGCCATCCTATCTTAAGGACGCCACGGACTACATTAATAAGACGCCCTCTACTGGCCTCCCAGATCATACCCTCCTCGTGACTATGGACGTCACATCTTTGTACACAAATATTCCGCACGATGAGGGTATCGAAGCCTGTAGAGAAGTCTGGGATAGTAGATCCACACTAGTTCCTTCTACCGAGTCCCTTGCTAAGCTCCTTGAACATGTTCTCAAGTTCAACAACTTCATGTTTAATGGAGAACATTACCTGCAAGTTAATGGCACTGCTATGGGTACGAAAATGACACCGTCTTATGCCAATGTCTTCATGGGCAGACTGGAACGCAACTTGTTACTTCAAGCACCATTTAGGCCCCATAGCTGGTTGCGTTTCATTGACGATATAGAGATGAAGTGGGTGGAATGTCGCGAGAGCCTCGAGGCATTCATTACGTTTGCCAACACCTTTCATCAGTCAATCAAATTTACAGTAGATGTATCTAATTCGAAAAACGTGTTCCTAGATACTACATCTACCCTGATTGACGGTGAAATCGAATTCAGTCTCCACACCAAACCCACAGACTCCCACCTATATCTTATGCCCACTAGCTGTCATCCCCCACACACTTTTAAAGGAGTGCCTAAGGGTCTAGCCACCAGAATTCGACGCATCTGTTCCTCCCCTGCCTTATATCAGGAGCAAAGTGGTCTTCTTAAGCCCCACTTATGCAAAAGAGGCTACAATGCCCGCACCGTACAAACAGCTATTGATCAGATGGCGGGACATGACAGGCAAAACCTATTACGCTACAAGGAGAAAGACAATAGCGGCAGGGTCCCTCTGGTAACCATATACCATCCCGTCCTTAAGAACCTTAGCGGTATCCTTCAAAAGAACCTTCCAATTCTCCATTCAAACAAACGAATGGCAGAGGTCTTTAAGGAACCCCCACTGGCTGCATACAGACGCCCAAGGAACCTAAAGGACATGGCAGTAAGAACCAGACTGGACAACCCATTACCTAACGGGGGCTTTGAAACTTGCTCTGACAGATGATGTCTTCTTTGTAAGCACAGCACTGACACAGACAGTTTTAACAGCCCTGTTACAGGCCGCAGCTACAAAATACTAGGGAATTTGTCCTGTAATACTGATAACTGCATTTATCTCATCAGTTGCAAAGTTTGCTCCAAACAGTTTATTGGTGAAACAGGAGATCTCCGCAGGAGGGTCAATAACCACCGCTCGACCATAAGAACCAAAAAACTCAATGAACCCGTTGGGGAACATTTCAACCTTGAGGGTCACAAATGGGAGGACATGATAGTAGTGGTGATTGACCATGACCCAAGATGGACAGATGCTCAGAGAAAAAGCAAAGAAAAGTTCTGGATGCACAGATTGAAGTCATTCCGCCCTAATGGCATTAACAAACTGAATGACTTCACCAGAATGAACGTAAACTAGACCCAATTCCTGATGATACTAAACAAGATTATTCTCTCAATTTAGTGTTAACTCTACAGTTAATTTGCGTCACCAACTCTCGGACAACCAACAAAACTATTTATTGTTTACGCTTTTGATAATTTTTTTCCCGGTAATAAATCCTTAAATATTGCAACATTTATAATGGATCATAATTCATATGTTTAAATATCCCTGCTATATTATTTTTCTTTGATTATTCTTTATTAAGTAAAGTTACGCCATTTTGAGAGAATGAAACAATGTACGATTTACTGATTATCGTAATTAATTAGCATAATTAATTCGTTCAATTATGTAAATCGCACTTCACCCGAGTATACCCGATAGACCGGACGCATTTCATAGCGGCCCGGATTTCTTTCTTTATTAGTGTTCTTAAAAATTTCCAATTCAACATGTTATTATGTAAATATCTAGTGTTTAGTAGTTTAGTAGTAGTGCTAGTTGTTTTAGTTTCTCTTTTTCCTTTGTTTTTGTGACTTTTTAAATTTTTTCTTTGTCCTGAGGAAGGGACAGGGGGTCCCGATAATTTGACAATTTTTATTGTTCGTGTCGTTGGTCATTTTAGTGCTTTATATAAATTTCCATCCGTGACCTTGTATCTACTTGGTAGATCGGACATTTAGGATATACAGTGTTGATGGTTTTTTAGTGCTTTATATATGGATAGTACAATTATGTATACAACAGTACAATAATCAGGAAATTTACAAGTATATTACATACATGAATAACATTTGAAAAAAAGAAAGTATATATATATATATACAATGTATTACCAAAACATAGAACAAGTTACAATTTAGGAAATGTTTCGTCCATTGATGATAAATTTTTCCACATTTTTACGAAAGGATTGTACAGTTGGGGAAAAACGTACATGTACATGTAGAGGTAATTTGTTCCATAAATTAACGCCTGAATATTGAAAAGAATTTTTAAACAGATTTGTTCGATACTTTGGTAGACTAAGGTCATAATTGGATTCAGAACGTAAAACATAATTTTGGGAGGAAATAAATTTAAACGAGTCTCTCAGATAATCAGGTGCCATATCATGAAGTGTTTTGTAAAGCAGTATGTATTTGTGAAAATCTATCAATTCATAAATAGTAAGCCAACCAAGTTTCACAAATAATGGTTGTGATGGAGCATCTGGTGCCGCATCTAATATAATTCTTGCTGCTCTTTTTTGTAA
>NW_026935123.1:0-64843 GCF_032062105.1 Saccostrea cuccullata | reverse complement strand
CATCCAGATGGTCTCTGCTGTACCAGATCAGGGGACTTACTAGTTAGTATGTGTACTCAAGATAAAAGGCATTTCAAAATAGTGTGCTATCAGGGACAAAGAGCAACACAAGAAATAGATAAAGATGACCATGGAAAAAATATATTTAAAGGTGGAGAACATGGAGTTAGTGTTGAGGAGAATAATAATGGTGACATTTGTTCCTCTGATATGGATGCTGATACAGTGATAGTGATGGACAAGACAGGAAGAGTCCGATTTCGTTATGACGGTACACCAGCCAGGAGGAATAAATCATTCGAACCTAAAATCATTGTGACAGACTCACTGAGCCAGATCATTGTAACTGATATCAATAATGACTGTCTTCATATCTTAGATCAGAGTGGACACTTTTTAAGATGTGTTGACGATTGTGGACTTTTGAGTCCTGCTGGACTGAGTGTGGACAGGGAGGGGAGGCTGTGGGTAGTGTGCTATAATTCAGGTGAAGTGAAAGTGATCCAGTACCTGGAGTAAAAGAAGCATCCACTGCAAAACGTGAATATATCGAAGTGTTACTTTCAGGCGTAGGCATGTAGGGAGGCTAATTGTCTACAGCTTTAGATGAAAGAAAAATCAAATTTAATTTATGAACTAAGGATTAAGATCAGAAAGCTTATTATTAAAAGGTATTTAATAATAACAAAGGAAAATTTCCTCTCCACAGACTATTCTATGGTAAAAAGTTTTGGAGATTCCTCATGGTTTGAACCCAAAACACGGCGGTTGTGACCGGTCAGCAGAGGATGCTCACTCCTCCATGGTACCTGATCCCACTTCTGATATTTTAGAGTTCCGTGTTTGCTTTGCTCCTATTTTGTATTGTTTTATAGACTTTGATATAGAATACTCTTCGTTATCTCCATATCCTTCATTTTTTTCAGAATCTGGATAGAATTGTTTACTTATGTTACAATGGAAATATATAACTAGCAGAGAATATATATGATTTGTTATAATTTATGTGTATATTTTTTGAAGAAATGAAAGTTTCTCATTACCACCTTAATGTAAAGTTGAAATAAACATTAATAAAATATTTTTAAAGAGGCCGGTATCTTATTATTTACTAAACCAGATTTTTCATTAGAGTTCGTGGCATTGTAATCGTGTTTGTAACATGACACTTGAATGACTGGATTTCCAATATTCCTCGAAAAGATATGAAAGTTGTTCGTAAATGTGTATTTTGAGATAAAGTGGGTCTTCGTTTACTGAAAGATGTATAGTTTAATGCATTTTTAAAAAAATTCTAAAAATGACCCAATTATGTATAATTAAAACTTTTTTAAAGCGGCGATACGGCTGTAAATCGTGTGCTTTTTCATTCAAATTTACCCAATATATCATTCAGGAATAAGGTAAAATGTTGAAGTAAGCATTTGAGAAAAATAAATATTCTCTCCTCATGTAATTAAAATCTGCCGGAAAATCAAAGGTACAACTTATTTCTGTTTATTTGTACCACGTGAATTCTAAAATGTCACGTGCATACAATGTATAGGGTTTACAATTATAATGGATTATTAAGTAAAAGCAATTCTGAGAATCAAAATATCTTAACTCTCCGATAAATTAATAATTGTTAACATATTAGTCTGCATTCAGACGAATTTAACATGATTAAGTACAAATGTTGACGTTTTGTGTATTGGGGTGCAGGAAAGGAAAATCCACCAAAACATATGTCATGGCAGCAAAATGTGAAACAAAATATTTTAAATTTCTGCAGTTCCAATACAATTTGCTTTTCAAATGGCAATAATTTGTATATGTCATAAGTGCATTTTTACGTTGAGTTTACATTGTTTTTTTTTCTTTGAAAGCCATGGAGATACGAGAAATAATAGCATGCATCAACAAACCTGTAGGGTAGAACGCACGTGAGTGTCGCGGAGATCCCGTTTCTTCTTCAGCCAATGATTATATTAATCTCCCAACTAAATTTTTGTCAGGGGAAAGTTGCTATTTAATTTCAAGTCCTAATTTTGGTTTTGTTTTGGTTGAGCCTTTGGCTCAGGTGAGCTTTTCTGATCACTTTTTGTCCGGTATCCTTCTGTCCGTCCGTCTGTCTGTAAACTTTTCACATTTTCGACTTCTTCTCAAGATACGCTGGGCCAATTTCAACCAAACTTGCCACAAAGCATCTTTGGGTGAAGGGAATTTAAGTTTGTTCAAATGAAGGGCCACGCTTTCATTCAAGGGGAGATAATTGGGAATTAATGAACATTTGGTGGCAAGTTTTAAAAATCTTCTACTCAAGAAGCACTTTGCCAGGAAAGATGAAACTTATGGGGT
Organism: Saccostrea cuccullata; assembly: GCF_032062105.1. NCBI lineage: Eukaryota > Metazoa > Mollusca > Bivalvia > Ostreida > Ostreidae > Saccostrea > Saccostrea cuccullata. The sequence continues at coordinate 62,503 of NW_026935123.1, read as the reverse complement.
AACATCCTCAGGTAGAGTAGATTCAAGTTTGTTCAAATCATGACCCCTGGGCGTAGGGCGGGGCCAAAATGGCAGACCAAAGTTTTACATAAAAATATATAGGAAAATTCTTTAAAAATCTTCTTCTCAAGAATGACAAAGCCATTATTCACCAAATTTATATGGAAGCATCCTCAGGTAGTGAAGATTCAAGGTTGCCCAAATCATGACCCCCGGGGGTAGGGGGGCCAAAATGGCCGACCAAAGTTTTACATAGAAATATATACGAAAATTCTTAAAAAATCTTGTTCTCAAGAATAGCAAAGTCATAACTCGTCATATTTACATGGGAGCATCCTCAAGTAGTGAAGATTCAATGTTGTTCAAATCATGACCCCCCGGGTTAGGGCGGGGCCAAAATGGCCGACCAAAGTTTTACATAGAAATTTATAAGAAAATTCTTTAAAATTTTTTTTCTCAAGAATAACAAAGTCATAACTCATCAAATTTATATGGAAGCATCCTCAAGTTAAGTGTAGATTCAATTTTGTTCAAATCATGACCCCTGGGGGTAGAATGGGGCCAAATTGGCAGACCAAAGATTTACATAGAAATATCTACGAAAATTTTTTAAAAATCTTTTTCTCAAGAATGACAAAGCCAAAATTCATCATATTTATTTGGAAGCATCCTAAGGTAGTGAAGATTCAAGTTTGTTCTTATCATGACCCCCGGGGGTAGGGCGGGGCCAAAATGGCCGACCAAAGTTTTACATAGAAATATATAGGAAAATTCTTTAAAAATCTTCTTCTCAAGAATTGACATTGCCATAATTCATCATATTTATATGGAAGCAACTTCAGGTAGTGTATAGATTCAAATTTGTTAAAATCATGACCCCCGGGGGTAAGGCGGGACCAAAATAGCCGTCCAAAGTTTTACATAGAAATATTTGGGAAAATTCTTTTAAATTCTTCTTCTCGAGAATAGCAAAGCCATAATTCATCATATTTATATGGAAGGATCCTCAGGTAGTGTAGATTCAAATTGTTCAAATCATGACCCCGGGGGTAGGACTGGACCACAATGGCCGACCAAGGTTTTGCATAGAAATATAAAGGAAAATTCTTTAAAAAATAGCAAATCCATGATTAGTCATGGGATTACTTATGAATTTAAACTTTTCAATAATAAACCAATCTCTACTCTTCCCTAGTTACAGTACTCAGGTGAGCGATGTGGCCCATGGGCGTTTTCGTCGACTTTGTCAATGTAGCAGGCCTACTGGACTTACCTCTGTTACCATGCTGTTTTGTTTATGAAAACTATATGCATGCGTGAATAGCATGGAATGTGGAACCTCGAACACGTTGTGATGTATATATTTATAGACTATAAATAATTATTAATTTTAATGAAATAATCAGAATTATTTACTGATGAAATTTGTAATTTTCTGAAATTTATGAGCATTAAAAAAATTCTAAATCCTATAGGAGAATTTTAACAAGTCTGTTTTTGAAGAAATGCACCGTGTTGTCAATTTAAATGAAAAAGGATATTTTACTTCTTTTGTGTTCAGGGATGGGGGTAATCATAATCAGCTGTAATCGATTACAGTTTGCCAAGTAATCATAAGAAATCAGTAATCACCCATTTTTCTGATTACAAGTAATCGTAATTTAATCGATTACTCTGTAAAAAGTCTTGTAATCATGATTACTTAATGATTACTTTATGATTACATTTATTAAAACGACATTCAAAAAGCATGATTTTTTCAGTGTACAGATTTGTTTATATGCAAACGTGTTTATAAAATCCTAAGCTATATTAAGTTAAGTATTTTCTTCTAATGATTTCAGAAATACTAATAACCAGAAAGAAAATTACTACAGGGTCACTTTAAAGTTTGATTTTTTTGGTTTGAAGTAATTAACATGCGTAATGCAACTTTTTGTTTTCCCTATAAATCTTTTAATAAACTTGTATTTTTTTTAAAAAATATCAAATGTTCCTTTATTGAAATGTGTATTCTAAAAATCACTCTGTTTGATTTACACTGTACATAAAAAGATAATGTGAATTAATTAGTGATTAAACACGGATATACATAAGTTAGGTCAGCTTGGGTAATAACAATTATTTAACTATCCATGCTTGTCCAGTCAATGTGTTAATTGTAGTGAAAAACATCTAATAATTGGCAGCTGAATTGAAAAGTTCATCACTAATCAAGAAGGTCAATTACTTGTGTAAGCATTCTCTATCAAATCCTTATATACCTAATTATAAATAAATACCAATTTGATTTGTAAATAATAATAATATTTTTTTTTCTATTTCTCTCAACAATAAAACAAGATATTTACTTGAATTAAAGACAGAAATCGGATGATACATGTATAAGATAAATCTCATGCATCTATTTCTTTTAGACAATTAAATTCAATATCTGTGAGATTGTTTTAAATTTATCTATTGTTACTTACCCTGAGTATGACATAGATAACAGCATAAGGTAGAGGAGAACTCAAGCCTCTATATAATATCACAAGACAATTTCAGGGAACTTCAAAGATAAAAGCTCAAATAAGAACTGGAATTATAAACAGAACCATCCATAAAAATATTTATTGCACACAAAAAGCGTCCTTGCCTCAGGCTAGGATTTTTTTTATTTCTCCAACTTCTTACCGAAACAGCACAAACGTTCTCAAACATGTACTTCGACTTTTATCAACTACTCTTTAACAAATAGTTGGCATTTGCAGGAATTCCGTTCGATCTGCCTGCACCAAAAGTTGCAGAATACTTTTCGACTGGACTCAATTTCAGACAAAGAAGGACTCTCATCATAAACTGTTCGGGGGGATGTTTTGTTTTATAAAAAGGAAATGATTCTCAAAGGAAAAAAAACTATAACAGAAAAGCTCCCCCGTTAAGGCGCTCACTCCGTGTTCGGTAGGTCGTGAGTTCGAATCTCGGCTGCACCTGACCAAATGTGATAAAAATAGGTTGAAAACGTTCTTTCGCCATGGACTTTGAAGTGAAAGTTGCTGGTCCTTCGGATGAGACCTTAAAAACTCGAGGACCTGTGTCACTGCAGACGTTGGCATAATAATTTATTATGCTCACTGCCCAAAGATCTTGAGTGCAGAAGAAAGATTATAATTTGAAGCCATTCACCAATATATGGGAACTTTTGTATACGAGTGAAAAATTCTCAAATGGGACGTAAAAGAACATACAATCAATAAGTGAAAATAATAAGGGATGGGGTTATCTTTACCAAACTATGATTAATGTTGTTCAAAAACTTTTAACAGCATTTTAAGAGTTTCAAATCGTTATCGCAAAATTGCATTTATAAGTTACACCGACAGATAACTATTAAAACCCCACCCCCCGTTGAGAATGTACTGTATATCCTTTGTTTTGTTAAGTGCTACCATATACTGTAATACATATACATGTACATGTATAACATTATGCATTTTCAGCTCATCGAATAGGAAAAAAATATTCAAAAAATTCTAAATCAATAAAAATAGAAGTTTTTTTTCTTGAAAAGGGATAGTTTAATTGCAATAATAAGCGATCCGCACGAATTCCATACGGTTTGACAGTGAGTTTGTCAGATGTATTTGATTTTTTTAACTGGTATTTTTTTTTACGTTTTAGAAAAATCATCCTGAAATGATTCGCTAATAACTAAGTAGAAGTTTTGCAAAAGTTAAAATTCCTATTCATAAAATGTTTGGAGTGTCTAAAGATGATTAGTTTAGTTTAAAAATGCCTCAGTTTAGGACTGTTTACATAATTAGGATTTACCCCTTACTAAATCTGCTGACATTAAAGCTAGCCTGAGTACTTTAGCATACCAAAGCCGTTTCACAACGAAATGTATGTCAAGTATATTTTTAGAGCGCACAGGAATATTGATCTTGAAGTTGTTAAAGTATTTGTAGACTCTGAATTGTATAAATGTAAAACATAATTGTCACAATTTAAGATTGTGTGTTCAAGGAAATGTTAAATACTCGACTATTTAAGTTTAAATACGATCATCTCTGTGTAATATAAGATTTCTTTCTATAGCCCCTAAAGAAAAAAATTGGAGCACCTACAAAGGGGCCTTCCGCTCGATACAGGAATATATTAAAATTAATTATTTGAAAAATTAAAATAAAACTTTAGATCTTTGAGAACATATATTCATACTGTGGTGCTACTGTTCAGGAAAAGATAATGCTTTTTAAATCGTATGCAATATTTAGTATGCTCATTCCTTCCAAACATTGGTATAGCATGTAATTTGTTAATCGAGGTAATCTACTGACACATAAGTTGATACCGACCCAATTTAAAGTCAGTTATTCGCATAATCGTTGTGACAGTGAATGTTAATTCCTTCGCCGCACGCATGGCGCAGTGGTTAGAGAGTCTGCTCTAGATTCGCGAGGTAAGGAGTTGATCTTTAGGTCGGGGTACTAATCCCACTATGGGATGTAATTACCGGTCCTTCAGATGAGACCTAAAAACCAAGGTCCCGTGTCGTATTAGGTTCATGCACAAAAAGATTCCTCCCTCCTCAATGGCCCTGGGTGCCGAGTATAGGACAAAATTTGCATCTCCTCCGGCAAACGGTGGCGTCTCCATATGAGTGAAAACTTCTAGAGAGGGACGTTAAACAACTTACCAGCAAACATATTCCGTCTCGGTACAAAATCCCACCTCTATTGTTTCCAGCGGCTCGCGGATTTTGTTCTGTTCACGATATTTTTTTTAATTTTATTTATTATATGAGTGATCACTGTTGGTTATCTTCACTTTTTACATCAACATCAAATGTAAATCATATCCAAGTGATATTTCAGAGAGCAGACAGTAAACGCCGCGTCCTAATTTTAGGGGGGAAATAAAATAGGGGTCATAACATAAAAATGTAATTTAACTGTTCAATGGTTTTCATTCCATTACCGGACGTTGAATTTGAGCCCTCGTAACAGAAATTAAAAAATAAATGTTTGATAAAACACCTGACAAGAATTTGGGTTTTCAAGGGTTTGCAGATGTTAAACATAATTATTGCACTCATAAAATAGTTTAAAGATGACAATCAACGTTTAAATCAAATATCTGATGTTTGTATTTACTTTTTAAATAATTGAATTTATTTTTGAATGTTACCGTTAAACCTTTTAAAGTAACACACAATTCTAAACATAATTATTGCACTCATCTTTAAAGATGACATTAAAAAAATGCTCCTTCCAACCATTCAATAACATCATGCTAGTCCGCCATGTACAATTTCAGCTCGATTTCTGCGATGCATTAGGTTTATCAATCTCTTGATCCGAGCTATATGAATATTCTTAGACATTTTAAGCGCCTATTTTTCAGATATTGAAGTCGAATAAACCCTTTGACTTCTGGTCATTCATGCTTATGAAACGCATGAGCCAGATGAGTCGTTATATGATGCATATTTGCATTTAAAACTCTTCTTTACGTTTATTTTGAGAATTTTCAACAAAAGCAATGAAAATGCTTGTTTCAGTCATTTGAGAAAATATGGACAACAATTTGGGAAAAGAAAGAAGGATATTTTTGAAGGATATTAGTGCAATACTATAATTAACAGTTGCAAACCCTAGAAACCCCCGATTATTATCAAATATTTTATTTAAAACAGTAAAAGAAAACAAAATCAAAAATTTAATTTCTGTAAAGAGGGTTCAAAATCAGCTTCGGGTAAAGGAATGAAAATCATTCAGCAGTGGAATTGCTGATTTTGTATGTTCCTCTGACTCTTTGTATGTGAACACTGTTCTCCCTACGTCTTACTTCATGTGGTCGTCCCTCATCCTATAACTATATTGGTGTCTGTTTTCATCCCTCTCCAAGTCTCCATACTGCTCACTGCTGAGTTCATGTAATACAGTACACCATCTGTTGTGGTGCATGCAATGCCATCTTCCCATCAAAAACCTTCTCAAATCTGGGATTTCTCTGAGGATTCCTTGACTTCATTCTGCTTGTTTCTGAGTGACCTTGATATGAATTTGAAATTGGAAATACATTGTGCACAGTACTAGTAATTCCTTCATAATCTTGATCTTCAAATATTTGTCTCAAAAATTTTGAAACAAATATGTCTCTGGGAGGAACATCATAAATCTGGTTTTCAAATTGTATCCTAGAATGTGTACTCCCCATTAGTCCTGTTGAGTGGATAGGTCCAGATATTAGATATCCAACCTTTGATTCGACTGCAGTGGGTCCATTTCCTCTGATGATTTTGTCCCCAACTATATTCCAATAGTAGTCCGCACCAATGAGCATTGAAATATTGAACTGTTCCTCTGCTAACTGGGTGTGCCAATTTAAATCCTTTAAGGTATGTGAGTTCCTTAACATTGACACGTGATCTGTTTGAGATTGGAGCTGCAATCTTTGGAATAATGATGACCTCCATTGGAATTTTGTCTCCAGCTGTACCGTTGCTTTCTCAAGATGACAAATTTCACCACTCGTGTCTCCAAATGCTGAAATTCTCAGGCTAAGGGATCCATTTGATACAACATCAAGTTTCTGTCCTAGCTCCTCAGTAATGAATGAATTTTGAGCCCATTCATCAAGCAATATATTACAGCTGATTTCTTGATTTCCATACCAAATTTGTGTCACAGCAGTTTTCAGCAGCATTTCAGTGCCGGCTGTCACCTGTGTTGAAAAATGAAGCTGGAATGACTGCTCTCGTTGATGTGGTTGAGACGATTGTGTGCTCTCTGACTTTGTGACAGCTATCTCTAGGAACTTCTAGGTAATTACGAATTGCAGATACTTGTGTGATGAGACTTCTTGCAATTCCTGCATTTGAAATTTGATTGACATTCATTTGCTTCGTGATTTCCGAAGCAATTGAAGCAGACTCTCTGTTTGATGATTGACATTCTCTTATCATAGTCTTGGACATTATGGCAATTGATTGGTGAATGATTTCCACTGCAGAATAAGCATTGCTTCAAATAATTTTCCTGCTTGTTGCTCCTTTCATGACTCGACCCCGCAACAAAGTTAGCTGTTGGAATGAATTCATGGGTTTCCTGTTTTGATTGCACTGCCTGTCCAGCATCTTGAACACATAGCTCCTTCTTAATGGCTCTCCTCAGTGAATGCAGTTCCCATTGATCATCTCCTTTGTCCCTGGTAATGTTTTCCGAATTTCTGATGGTAGTTTGTTATATAACATTGGAGTTAAAATTGTCCCATAGGTGGTTTCATCAGTTCCTAGAGCTTCTAATGCTCTAATGCAGCACTCCATTTTGTTGAAGACGTTTCTCAAACTGTCAGGATTAAAATTTGGGACTGTTATGTCAATTAAACTTTGGATATGGGCTTTGATGATTTAGTTATTTTGTCCGTATCTTTCAAATAAAACATCTATTACTTGTCTGTAGTTGGTATTGGTCAAACTGAATCCTGACACAATACGAAGGGCTTCCCCACATAGCAGCGATCGTAGATAGCTAAACTTTTCAACATTAGACAAACTGATGTTCCCATGGATGCTTGTCTCAAAACATTCCCAAAATGTTGGCCACTCACGTAAATCTCCAGAAAAAAATCGGCAGGTTTAATTTAGGCAGTTTATGACTATGAATGTTAGGTTTTCCTTTGTTGGGTTCAAATGATTCACTGCTAGGAAAGAACTGTGGTGCATTTACATTTAAATTCCTTGATGTACATTTATTAAGATTCTCAGAAGCCTTTCTATTCTTTGTCAATTCTGCTAATTTTAGTCTTAAATCTAGCATGTACTCATCTGAATCTTCAATCTCCATTTGAATCTCTTTTTCCTTCTCTAGTTCTTGTAGAATTTCATTGTTGATTTTCTCTGATATGCCCCACTTCTCCTCCAGTACCTTGATCATTTCAGCTTTTCCATTTTCATCTTCATTTTCAGAAATTCTCCTAAAAATTTTGGTTATAACTCAACGATGACCTGAGCGCTGTGCCTTTAACTTGATTACATCCATTTCTATTGTGGTTTGCTATTACTTTCCCAATGGTCACGGCACCAAATGTTGAGTCAGATAGAATGAAAAACACTTCTAATCACGTTGACTTGTTTATGTTGACTGATCATTTAAAACACTGGAAAACATTGACGTTACCATGTCGTAATTAAGATGGCGTCATAATAGAATATTTACTTAATGTCACATGCACTTTAACGTCTTATAGGAAGGTTATTATCAACAGGTCTACCCAGTAGTCATAGCCCCATCCACTCAAAAGTTATCGCCAAGGTTATAGTTTTTGCGGTCAAACAGAGATACAGACAAACAAACAAAACAGAAACAAATAATCTAGAATCTTTGAGTACATGTACTTAAAAAGCCATTGAAAGTTTCTTTTTCTTTCTTCGAAGCAAAATACGATGTACACAACGTAGTTTTCAACATAAATTACTTTTCTACCTGTTTAAACTTTAATTTCTTATTCATTCCATAATAAAAAGTTTCGATCATCGAAGGATTATTATACAATTTAATGAATCTTTCAAGGTAATAATGTACATCTCCTCTAAATCAATTTTTTGACAATACAAGCTAAAACTCATAAAAACTACCAGTATATTCATGTTGATTTTTTTTAAAGAAAAATACTGGGATTTTCATTCTTTCATTTTTTCTGATGAAAACTCCTGGTATTGTATACTGATAATTTTCTAAGAACATCTTATGATAAGTTCTACAGAGTGTTTCACAATATATGTCACGCATTTAAAGACAGATAGATAAATGATAACAAAAGTAAATGAATAAATATAATAAATAAATAAATAAATAAATAAATAAATAAATAAATAAATAAATAAATAAATATTTTGTATATAATATAAATCATATACTCAAAATAATTTTTTGAGTCAGAAGTATCCAGCATTCTCCGCTTCAGTTACTATGGCAACAAATCCTTAAATGTTAATCTCCAAGTGCTTTTTCCAACATTGTCCCAAATGACTAATGCCTTAGAATTTTCTGCAGGACCACTGTTTTGTAAGTTGAACATGATACTTGACACTTTTCTTGATTTATATCTGGCCTTTTAGAACCCCCAAAGTGCATATCTATTTTTATTAAAGTTGCATTAAAATAAATGTCATATCAGAACTACCAGTGTTTGTTAATTGGTGTCCACTTCTTTCGCTCTTCCTTTCAATCCATCTAGCAAACTTTAACAGGCTATGAACGTCAACTGGTTTTAATGCTGAAATCTTGTATGCACACACACTTAACTCAAATTTAAGATTTCTAAATACAATGTACACTTGATAAACTTACTGACATTGTTACAATCCATTTCTCTAAACTTAGTGATTGACTTCACTTTGATAGTGTTCTCACATCTTTACATTATAATTAAGTTTAAATATTCTAATTTTTCTTAATATATGAAAACTAAACAGCAGTTTTTGGTCTGGATATTTTTCATCATCACACATTGTACAATATTTAGCATATCGTTCTTATAATAAAAGTTTTCCAAAACGTTTTGCTGCATGTTGAGAACAGCTGCAATATATGCCATCACAGATTATATTATCAGTTTCTTCATGGTATATTATGCTATTTACATATATTGTGAAACATCCTGTATGATTTAAAATCGAGAACATCTTAGAAAATTTTCAGTAAGAAAGGCACATTGTACAGTTTGTGTACGTATAATTGTGCGTTGTGTATGTCCTTCAGAATTGTCATTATAAGCATTAAAAAAAAGATCTGCAGTAAGCGTAATCAAATATTGATAGCAATCCTGTTTCTCTATCTCATCCTAATAATATAACGTATTTATCTTAGCTACTGTAGATCAATGTAAAACTACTAAAACTATTGCTAAAATAATACTTGCGTTCAAATCTGAATCTCACTCCAAATTCTTAAACCCACCTCCATTACTAAGCGGAAAGTTAACTTCCGGGGATATTTCAAAGTGGTGAGTAAAAGGAGAAAACAAAAAAAAAAAAAAAAAAAAAAAAAAAAAAAAAAAAAAAAAAAAAAAAAAAAAAAAAGAAAAATTCTCATTCGGGTGCGCTATATCTGCTCAGTAGATTGGTTTGCGTGATGGGTGTTTTAATACATTCTTTAAAAAATTGACTAAATATTTAGTACAACCCTAAATTCCATCTTAAATTCTTAAGTTCACCTCTCTTACTATGCACTAGACTGGCATTTCCTGTCTCATTAACGTATATTGCAGATATCACACAGGCAAGCCAGTTTAATTATGTACAATACTAAATCGAAAGTCAAACTTTCAGGGATATTTCAAAGTGGCTGATCAAAGAAGAAAAGAACACAATAATTTAAACAGCAAATAATCAGGAAAAAAATTGCTGATTGGGGTGAGTTATGTCTGCTGTTAAGATATTGCTGCTAAGGAGATTGCGGGAATTGGGCATAAATGAATTTTTTTGAGAGAGAAATCGAGTAAACGTTAAAATAATTATACTGCATAAATCCAACAGGTCAACTTAACCTTCCAGGAGGAAGATGGCGACTTCCACCACTTGGGCACAGGACGTTATCACGTGTGATCTTTGTGACAACCCCGCCCAGCAATTCTGTAACAGCTGTCAGGTCAGTTTGTGTGGGGGCTGTATTAATAAACATGTAGAAAGTATGAAGTCTCAAACGCATGACATTGTTCCTTTCAAAGACAGAAGAGAACGGCTCGTATTCTCCTCATGTGCTTCTCATCCAAACCAGAAATGTGAGGGATTTTGCAAAAAATGCGATGAACCTGTTTGCTTCAATTGTGTCACGGGTCCTCATATCGGCCATATTGTCAAAAACGTGACAGAAATTGTACAAAATATGAAAGAAGAAATCAAGAAAGAAACAGAAGAGATCGAGTTTATTATTTTAAGATTTGCCCAGAGTGTAGAAAACATTGATCAGAAGGTAACTAACATGACTGAAAAATTTAATGCAATGGAGAGCGAGGGAGAAAATCTTAGAAAATCCTGGCATGAAGAAATAGACAAAATTTTCGACACACTACAATCAACCATTAGGAAAATGAAGGATAGAAGACTCAAAGCTCTCAAATCACATCAGTCCCGGCTTCAGGATTCGGGGACAAAATTAAAACGTGTAGCAAAAGAAAACAAGAAAATCCTTAAGTCCACTAAAGTCTCTGATATTACAAGCCACAAATCAGACCTTAAGAAATTCAGGGACATTCCTACAGATGTTGATGTGAAGATTCCTTCCCTAAACAGCAACACGGTCCAGGGGAGAGAACTCAGCATAGAATTAGGAGAATTCAAGGCTACACTGACACAGACATCCATATCAAGTCTGACAGATGAAGTCTCCATTTTATATGTAAGAAAATTATTGGACAATGCTCAAGTTATTGCTAGCATTCCTTCAAAAATAAAACCTTTAGGTGCCATTATTTGTATTGGAATCAATGAAGCTTGGGCTCAAGGTGAAGACAATATCATTAGACGTATTGACATACATGGATCTCTGAAGGAAAAGATCACCACTGAAGGTCAATCTAATCCTGCAGACATTTCAGTGACCAGGCAGGGAGAACTGATTTACAGTGATCACCACAACCACAACAGAAAAGTTAACATCGTCAGACAGGGGAGGATAGAAACACTGATCACTCTACCTCAGGGATGGCATCCAGATGGATTGTGCTGTACTAAATCAGGAGATTTACTAGTTAGTATGACTACTTCTGATGATAGTCAAACAAAATAGTTCGCTATCAGGGACAGAAGGCAGTACAAGGAACAGACAAAGATGACCATGGACAAAATATATTTAAAGGTGGAGAATCAGGAGTGTTTTTGGAGGAGAATAATAATGGAGACATATGTGCCTCTGATATAAATGCCAAGACGGTTACACTGATAGACAAGACAGGAAGAGTCCGATTCCGTTATGACGGTACACCAGCGAAGAGGAATAAAGCTTTCCAACCTATGTACATTACTACAGATTCACTGTGCCATATCATTATTACTGATATAAATAATGACTGTCTTCATATCCTAGATCAGAATGGACAGTTTATCAGATGTGTTGACAATTGTAGACTTAATTCTCCTGCTGGACTGAGTGTGCACAGGGAGGGGAGGTTATGGACAGGGTGTTTTATATCAGGTGATATAAAAGTGATCAAGTACTTGGAATAAAAGAAACATCTAGTGCAATACGTGTATATATATCTAAGTGTTACTTTTTGAAGAATGTAAGAAGGCTTATTGTCTACAGCCTTAAATAATAAAAATCAAATTCAATTTATGAACTAAGGATTAATAGCCAAGGTATTATTATTAGAAGGTAATTAATTGTAATAAATGAAAATTTCCCTTGAAGAATTATTTTATGGTAAAAAACTGTTTGGCAGATTTCTCATGGATTAAATCCAACCATGGTAATCTTGAGTATCATTCTTTTTAAAGAATCTTGATAGAAAATTTTACTCTTGAAACAACGGAAATATATAGCAGGCAGGGAATATGTGAATTGTTATAATTTATGCGCATATACATTTTTCAAGGAATGAGGTTGCTCATTACTACCTTAATGTAAAAAATAATATGCCCCAATATATTTTTGGTTTTACTTCCTCCCTCTTTTCACTTTCCCATCTTTCTTTTCTCCTCGTCTATAATTAAACCACTTTCACGTAAATGTATGTTTATACATGTACAAGTTTTAAATGTTTATATACGTATGAGCTCTTTTGTGTTACTTATGGAAGGCATTTGCGTGAAGATAGATGTATAAATTTACAACACTTTATATGCCTATTTGATATAGATGTGAAATAACCATTCTAAAAAAGAAAATTAAAGAGGCCAGTATCTTAACTACTGAATCACACATTCTATTACAGTTTGTAGTATTGTAATATTGTTTGTAACATGACACTTGAATCAATGGACTTCAAATATTACTCGTAAAGATATGATAATTGTTCATAAATGTTTATTTTAAGATAAAGTGAGTCGTCGTTTACTGAAATATGTTTATTTTGTTTCATATTTAATTTATTTACTTTAAAATGAACCACTCATTTAAAATTAAGACCTTTATTTTACCTCTTTTGTGTTTTCATGTTTTGTTAGACAAGTAAATTCAATATATGTGAGATTGTTTAAAATTAATCTATTGTTTTTGAATTAAAAAAACATACTTACCCTCTCTTGTGTGTGCATGCTATTTCATAGACAAATAAATTCAATTTTGTATTCTTATTTACTGTTACTATCCTGAGAATGACATGTGTAACAGCATCAAGTAGAAGAGACCTCAGGACTATATATATAATACCACAAAACAATTTCAGTGGAACTTCAGAGATAAAAGCTGAGAATGCGATAGTCGGGAAGGAGAGTTAAGAGAGGATGAATGGAATTCGGCTCTCTGCTCAAGAAAGCACTGGAATTACATGAAGTGCCATCCTTAGAAAAATATTTGTTGCGCACAAAAAATGTCCTTGGTTCTGGATTCTTTATTTCTCCCAATTTTTTCCAAAACAGCCTAAAAGTTCTCAAACATAGACTTCTATCAATGAATCGTGTACATAAAGTTAGTATTTGTAGGAAATGCGATCGACTCGCCTTCACCCAAAGTGGCAGAATAATTTTCACTGGACTCAATTTCAGGCCAAGAATGCCTGTAATCAACTGTTGGGGGGGGGGGGTATAAAAAGGAAATAAGTCTCAAAGGGAAAACACTAAGAAAAAAAAAGAACTGTTACGATGGTTCCGTCAGGAAAGCGCTCGCTTTGTGTTAGAATCTCGGCTGGGCCTGACCAAAGTTGATAAAAATATAGGTTTCAACTCCCTTCTCCGTGCGCTCGGCACTTTGAAATAGAAGGCGGGGGTCCTTCGGATGAGACCTTAAAAACGGCCCCGTGTCACGGCAGGCCTTGGCACAATAAAGATCCTCACAGCTGACTGCTCAATAATTCTCAATGCCAAGCATAGTTAATAATTGAAGCAATTCACCGGTATATATGAAGACATCTCCATGTGAGTGAAAATTCTCGAATGGGACGTAAATCAGCATACTATCAATCAGTTAAAATGATTATGGATGGGGTGATCTTTACCAGACTATTATTTATGTTGTTCAAAAGGACTTTTTACAGCATTTGGGAGTTTAAATTTGCTATCACAATACTACATGCATATGTAGTACCGCAAAAAGGTAATTATTGACCTGGCCGTGATTTTACTGTATACCGTCTCCTTTGTTAAGTACTATCATATACTTTATATGCATGTATAACTATGCATTTTCAGCTCATGGGATAGGAAAATGTTATTCCAAAAAATTCGTAATAAATAAAAAGGATTTTTTTGGGGGGGGGTGCGTTTAAATGCAATAGTACGCAACCCGCACGAATTCCTTCCGGGGCCAAATGTCTAAAAGAAGGAGCTTGATAGATGTATTTGATTTTAAATACGTATTTTTTGTTTATTTTTAAGAAAAATCCTCCTTAAATGATTCGTAATTAACTGAGTATAAGTTTTGCAAAACTTTAAAAAATTCTATCTAATGATATAAGTGTTTGGACTGTCTAAAGTTAATTTTAATAATGTCTTAGTTTAAGACTGTTTACAAATTTAGAATAAACCCATTACTGAATAATCTGCTTTCATTAAAACTAGCCTGAGTACTTTAGCATGTCAAAACCATTTCACAGCGAAATGCATGTCAAGTATATTTTAGATTGCAGAGGACTACATCGATCTTAAGTTGTACAAGTATTTGCACACTGTTAATAGTAAAAGCGTAAAGCATTCTGACATGCGATTATGTGTTCGAGTAAATGTTAAATATTCTGTTATTAAAGTTTAAATGCAATCATTTCTATGTAATATAAAATTAAGGTATATAGTCGATAAAGCAAAGTTTAGAACACCTGCAGAACATGCCTTCCACTCGTTAGACTGGTACATATTAAAATAAAGTGTGTGAAAAGCTGAGATATTTCGGATTTGGACAAGGTGTAGAGGTTATGGGTAGTGTTGTGTAAAAGTAATCAAATGTGTGAATAAAAATCAAAAATATATGTACACTGACCACTGTGTTTATCTTCTTACGTGAGGTGCAGGTAAATGAAATTCCAAAAAGGGGGCAATTCTTGCTCATAGACGCACGAGTGGTTATCAAAAAGTTCGTGGACTAGCGCCATAAAATTAAAACCGCTTTAGTTACATCGGTGAATTTTAAAATATCTATTCATCTAAAGAATAAACCATGAATAATAAATTTTAATTTTCAATAACTTAGTAATGATTTTGTAAGCAATGGCTTTCCAGTCGGCGAAACCTCCAACACGACGTTTTTGCGACTTATGTGTGACTGAAACAAAATATTTTTGATATATATATAAAAATCCTAATTAATTCAGGTGTGTTTTGGACACACTTGCTTCATAAGATATGACATTTTTACTTTATTCTTGAAATTCTATGAAATTTTACCGTGAAGAACTATATGCGGTATATTGCATATATTTGCCCCCACAAAAGTCAAATTTTGAAAAATTCTTGAAATGTGCTGAATTCCATAAATTGTATAAAAAATATGAATTAACAGAACATATTATAGTTCCAAAGTAGTTTATTGATTATTTTTGTTTTTATGACGTCACAAACTCTTCCGATTTTATATCATTTTTTACAGAAAGGGCAGAAATAGAGAAATTTTCGACAATTTTAGCTATAGAATTTATAGAGCGCAAGTTTGCTGAGGAACGATATTAACATATTTCATTGATATTATCATACTACACACTATATCAAAATATTGAGCCTGATCAGACCTGCGCTCTCTGATTTTTTCTCAAAATATCGAGTAATATATACAATTTTCTGTAGAAATCATGAAAATTTTAAACTTACGTTATTTTCGTGACGTCATTTCAAGCATATGACGTCATTGCTGATGAAAATATTCATTACTTTGAAGTCAGCATATATCCCCCTGTTTTGGAACATAATTAAAATATTCTCCGTCAAGTTTGATTGGGGGGGGGGGGATTGGTTATCACCGAATAAAGTCCTTTTACATGAAATGCCTAAACAAATAAGGCCTTGAAAATGACTTCAAGAGGGGGGAGGGGTTTCCTTTTCCAACATTCTATAAGATTTTGCCCTTGAAAAACTGGTATAGACCTAAGAAATGTTTAAACTGGCTACAAAGAAATAAATTTCAGCATTCAGAGCACTTGTGTTTTAATGCCTAAATAGATTCGGAATGAAAAGGGATGTACAGTTAATGTCGATTTGTAGTCAAGGTATGAAAAAGTCAATCACGTCAATAAATGACGTTGATCATGAGTTGTTGATATTGGACTACCAAAAGCAAAATATGTACAATCAAGCGAGAATCTCTTCCAATGTATATATCCAATTGGAATATTCTATTCATTGATAGCCGCTGTTCATGACATTGTAAAGCGACCGCGCTGGATGATCATATAGTGTCGTTTTAATTTTATAATAATTTGGCAATTAATGAACGTATCAAAGCAAAATTTTCAACATTTCTTTATTTTTTGTTGTTTTATGTTCCTATAAAATTTGAAGGCACAGACTACATAGTTCCAAGTTTATAGCCCCAGTCCACGAAATTTTTGATACCCCCCCCCCCCCCTCATAGTGAGTGTTTTAAATTTTTATATTTTAAAATTTTATATAATGTACTAATTACAAATGTAGACCCACGCTCAAAGGAACTGCTATCTACTGACATATGTACTGTGGTACCTACTATAATAGCTATTGGCAGACTTTCTCTCAGTAATCCGTAATGCATTGAATTAAGACTTATCATAATATGAAGGATATGGAGATAACGAACAGATTCAATCTCAAAGTCCATAAAACAATACAAAATAAGAGCAGAGCAACACGAACCCCGAAACATCAGAGGTGGGATCAGGTGCCATGGAGGAGTGGGCATCCCCTACCGACTGGTCACACCCGCCGTGTGCTCCTTGTCATGATCAGGAAATAACGGGAAAAAATCCGTCGTCAATTTAGTGTATAAATAATGGACTAATAATTTGTATGAAAAACGTCAGTCAGCATTTGACTCAATGATAAATAGTATTTGCTGACAAGGTCATTGTATCGACCATAGAACTTACGAAATGATGACTTTAAACGAGACTGCTGATATTCTTGTTTCATCAACTTGCTGTCAATAATTTACCTCGTTTTAGAAATTGTTAATACATATAGCATTCTCTTGCCCATCGAATCAACAGAGATATATATACTCCGTATGCAGGTGATGAAGGTATATTGCTGCATACGTAAGGGAAGTTGACGATAGAAAAGTTAAAGTCATCACCTTTATCATATAGCTTAGTTGTTAGATTACCATTTGTGTCTTTTTCGAGTAAAATATCCAAGTATGAAACAGAAGTGTCAGACGTACATAAATGACGATTTGACCATTCATCATTAAGCATGGAGAAATATTCGTCATATACAGTTTTCTTCCATTAGTCATCTATAAAATATAACATATTTAGCTTAGCTACGGTACTGCACATTAAAAGTGGCCCTTAAACTTTAAAATTTTCATAGCGTTTAAGTTTGAATCCCCCTCTTAAAATCGCAAATCCACCTCTGGTTGCTATGGCCAACACTAAAACGAAAGTTAAACTTCCGGAAGTATTTCAAAGGTTAGGTTAGAGGAGAAAAGAACGAAATAATTAAACAGGTAATGATAAAAAAAAATGCTTTTGCGGTCAGTTACAACTGCTTTTAATATATCCACAGAAAGATGGAATTGAAGAGGAAGGGGGTGGGGGTGTCAATGTTTTTTGAAAGAACCTCTGGTTACTATGGCCAACACTAAAACGAAAGTTAAACTTCCGGATGCACTAGTATTTTAAAGGGTAGGTTAAAGGAGAAAAGAGCGAAATAACGTAAACAGGTAATGATAAAAAATTGCTTTTCTGGTCCTTTACAACTGCTCTAATTACACCTACAGAAATGGGAAATTGAGAAGGGAGTCAATGGATTCTTTGAAAGAGTCATTAATTCCAAAATTAGTGTATAATTGTATTACGTAAGTCCAACATGTTAATTTTTTTGTAGAAGGAAGATGGCGACTTCGTCTACTTGGGCACAGGACGTGATCACGTGTGATCTTTGTGACAACCCCACCCAGCAGTTCTGTAACAGCTGCCAGTTCGGTTTGTGTGGGAGCTGTATAAATAAACATGTAGAAAGTCTAAAGTCTCTAACGCATGACATTGTTCCTTTCAAAGACAGAAAAGAACGGCTTGTATTCTCCACATGTACGTCTCATCCAAACCAGAAATGTGAGGGACATTGCCAACAATGTGATGTCCCCGTCTGCTTCAGATGTGTCACAGGTCCCCACAGGCCCCATACCATCATAGATATGTCAGACATTGTACAACAGATGAAAGAATAAATTGAGAAAGAAACAGAAGAAATTGAGTCTTTTATTTCAAGATTCGCCCTAAGTGGAGCAGACATTGATCAGAAGATATCTATCTTGACTGAAAAATTTAAAACAATGGAGAGAGAGGGAGAAAATCTGAGAAAATCCTGGCATGAAGAAGTAGACAACATTTTCAACTCACTACAATCAAGCATTAGGAAAATGAAGGATAGAAGACTCTCAGCTCTCAGCTCACACCAGTCAATACTTCAGGATTCAGGGTCAAAATTAGCACGGATAACAAAAGAAAACAAGAAAATCCTCAAGTCAAATAAAGTTTCTGATGTTGCAAGCTACAAATCAGAACTAAAGAATTTCAGAGACATTCCTACAGATGTTGATGTGAAGATTCCTTCTTTAAACAGCAACACAGTCCAGGGGAGAGAACTCAGCATAGAAGTAGGAGAATACAAGGCTACACTGACACAGACATCACTATGCAGTCTAACAGATGAAGTCTCCATTTTATCTGTGAGAAAATTATTGGACAAAGCCAAAGTTATTGCAAGCATTCCTTCAGGAATAAAGCCTTTAAGTGCCATTATCTGTCTTGGAACCAATGAAGCTTGGTTTCACAGTGAAGACAAATTCATTAGACGTATTGACGGACGTGGGTCTTTGAAGGAAAAGATCAACACCAAATGTGAACCTTATCCAGGTGACATATCAGTGACCAGGCAGGGAGAACTGATTTACAGTGATTACTACAGCAGAACAGTGAACATTGTTAGACAGGGGAGGATAGAGACACTGATGACTCTACCTCAGGGATGGGTTCCACAGGGACTGTGTTGTACCAGATCAGGAGACTTATTAGTTAGTATGTGTACCCTTGATGGAAGTCATTACAAAATAGTCTGCTATCAGGGACAGGCAGCAACACAAGAAATAGATAAAAATGACCATGGGCAAAATATATTTAAAGGTGGAGAATCAGGGGTTTATTTAGAGGAAAATTACAATGGAGAAATTTGTGCCTCTGATATGGATTCTGATACAGTGATAGTGATGAACAAGACAGGAAATGTTCAATTTTTTTATGATGGTACACCAGCAAAGAGGAACAATTCATTCCAACCTATCTACATTGCTACAAATTCACTGTGCCAGATCATTATTTCTGATAATAAAAATGACTGTCTTCATATCTTACATCAGAATGGAGAGTTTCTAAGATGCATTGACAACTGTGAATTTCTGAGACCTACTGGGCTGAGTGTGGACAGTGAGGGGAGGTTGTGGGTAGGGTGTCAAGAATCAGGTGAAATAAAAGTGATCCAGTACATGGAGTAAAAGAATCACCCATTGTTATACAAGACTGTTTAGATACAAGTGCTACTTTGTAAAGAAGGTGCGCATGAGAATAGATGGCCTACAGCTTTAAGTGTATAAAAACCAAACTTAATTAACGAATTAAGTACTAATTTTCATAGCAAAGTTCTTAATACTATTAAAAATTATGAACTTATAACACACTTTTGAAGGATACTTTCCTTTTTATATATTACTAGTATTTTATGTTAAAAAAAGTATTGCAGATTCCTTATGAATTCAACCTAAGCCATGAAATTCTTTGTTTCATATGTTTATACGGCTGACAGTATAACCACCCCACCAAACAACATGTATCAAATAGTTTTATGTGCTATGACTCTTGAATAATTGGAATTCAAACGTTAGGAAAATTGGTTGATAAATGATTTATTTTTAGGAATTCTGTCCTTGTATACTAAAGAATGTATATATTGTTTGCAGATTTTGAACACATACTGTAAAACAACTTTTATTCGCAACGACTTTATTTCGCGATTTACGAGGGGTAAACTACTTCGCGACGGTTAATTTTAACGATTAAGCCTTTTTGGATCTGTTATTAATAGACACAGACACCAAAAGTACCATTTTGCGTAGAGAATTATTCGCGATTACGGGGCTCTCGCGAACTTCGCGAAAATTTCTAGCACGCGAATAAAAGTTGGTTTACAGTTCTTCAAAAATACTTATTCACTCAAAACAAAATTGTCATTGAATTGAAAAGGCTATATTTGCCATCTTTTGTATGGTATGTACATGTCATTTCATAGACAAATAAATTCAATATTTTTGAGATTGTTTTAAATTGTATCTTTGATACTGTGACTTATCTCGAGAAAGGACCGGACATAAGTGAAATTAGTTTTCCACACTTTTCGTTAACAAGATTTAGGCATAGAGGAGGAAGCGCCTGATTGATTGAATGTTTATTGTTTAACGTCCTCTCTCGATAAATTTTCACTCATATGGCGACGCCACCACTTGCCGGTGGAGCGCTACAAATTTTATCCTATATCAGTGACTCAAGGCATTTGAGCAGGGAGAGATCTTTTTCGTGCCAGTACCTACTACCCCTCACAGTGGGAGTCGAACCCGCGACGTAAGGATCAATTCCTTACTTTGCGACTCTAGATCAGACGCTCTAACCACTGCGCCACGCATGCGACTGAATAGTGAAGTATCATACATCCCGTGGAAAAACATAATAAAGAGGGATTGAAGTACGGACACCCCAGAAAATGAAAAGTTATAAAATTTTAAGGAAATAAAATAAATCACAACCGTGGACCCATACTCCAAATAACACTTTTCTAACTACTCCTACCTCCTCTGATTTTTTTTATTCCAGATTTTGGCAAATTTCTCCGTCAAATAAACATCTAGTCTGACATGAGGCAGTGTAAATCAGACCCCACTACCCGAACTATTCCTCTGTCTTGAAATGCATACCATATAGAATGCAAAAGCCAGAGAGGGTTCATAATATTATCTGGAGAGATAGACAGGACTAGTGTCTTTCATAAAAAATACTGATCGGGCACAAAATTATGCTCGGCTCTGGATACTAAATATTTTTCCAAATTTGTACCCAAACAGCACAAAAAAATTATATTAAAGAATTCTAGGACCTCCATTTGCTACTCCCGTACATTTGTTTGACATGTGCACAAAGTACACTGGACAGATCTGCTACCAAAAATTGCAGAATTAGTTTTTGATGGTTTTATTTTCAGCCAAGTAGTGGCAAAATCAACTGTTTGGGGTTATGTTGTATTGTATAAACAGGAAAATGATTATGTTCATTCATTGATACGCCTTATTCAATGGGTGACAGAGTCCATTTTGTCAGACCAACGATTTGCAGAAACTACAGATTTGCAGCTACTGAAGACTGTACAGCGGAAAAAAGATGCTTTTAAACATTAGGAAATCCATTTCTTCTTCCGGCATATTCAGAGGTTCGCACACACTAAGAATTCCATAATATAGGTTACGCGTGTATATAAAGCTCATGAATTATAAAAAGAAGGAAAAGATAAGAGTAAAACTATGTTGATATTATATTTTGCATATCAAAATACCGGTATCTTAGAAAAAAAGTAAATGAATAGAATGAGATTTGGTATAGACTACCCTTGATAAGTCTTATATGAATTATTCTTGCATTGGTTGATATGAAACATTGAATATATCTTGAAAAATTTTAGGGGGGATATTCTGAGTTGAAAAATAATGAAGATGGGGGTATTAGGCGTGTGATCTGCAGGAATGATTTGTAGGAAAGGTTTATGGTTTAAATATCCATGATTTTGTTGGCTGAGTAAAGCTGGGTAGATTTTAAAAACAGACATAGGTTTTTTGTCATTTAGTTTGAAATACCTTGCCAGACTGTAATACTAGTATTTGTGACTGATTCTTTTAAAAGGTACAATGACAGAATAATACATAAAAAAAAATAAACACATATAAGATAAAAGGCAAAAATGATAAGAGTACATGTACATCAAATTGAAATTCTGGGAAGGTTTCACACGAAAAATTGCCCGACGTACGTATGAACAGATTTCATTTCTGAGTTCCTCTGTTCTCACACGTTAATCTATTGAGCTCGCTCGCTCGCTACAAGTTTAAATAAAATAAAATTCAAAATCAAAATGGTTTACATTCATCATGTATATCTACACTCAATCCATAGTTTTATTGTTTTAAGCTGAAATACCAGATAAAGCTTTGAGAGTTATCCTCGATGGATGAAGAGCAGGAATGCTTATACAACGTGCAAGTTCATGTATATTTTATAGAAAAAACATTTGCATCTCGATTCGATTATTCGTTGGTAAGCATAACAAAACAAACACTTTTCCAACTGATATCAGTAAATAATCGTACCAGTATATCTATCTTAGCTATTGTAGTCTAAACTGCTAAAACTGGCGCTTAAAATGTTCTTGTGTTAAACTCAGAATATCCCCTCTTAAAATTTTAAATCCTCCCCTCATAAAATGTCCAATACTAAACCGAAAGTTAAACTTCCGGGGGTATTTCAAAGGGACGGGTCAGAGGACAAAAGAAAGCAATAATATAAGCAAGAAATAATCAGAAAAAATTGCTGATTGAAGTGAGTTACATCTGCTTTTATTACATTCGACTTACTATTATCCATTTAATGTTACGTTGTTCACTCACCATTATCAAAGTTCCAATTAATTTGGGTGTTGACTAATTTGTATTTCTATGATTTACAAATATAAGGCACCAATTTTTTCAAATTATGAATGGAACTGGTAAAGAGATGTACAATACAACGAATCCCTCTTTTCTTGTTTCCATTCAATTTTTCAGTATCAAATCAATCTCTCATTTAGCTGGGTTTTTTTGCAGGACGGATCACAGTTATTGTAGAAATATGTATGCTAGAAAGTTCTACTTGTTCATGTTAACAACATTTTGCTAAACTTCAACCCATTTCACAGTATGATGAATTTGAATATATTTTCATGGGCTCCTTATAAAATATTGAATCAGCTGTATTTGAGACACAATATTCAAGAAATATCTGTTATTGTTTTTGGTACTATATCTTTACATCATTCCATAATTTTTTTTAGGACTTTGCATCCCTTAAAACGACATTTTTCTAACATAGAAAATTTATGATTCGAAACTAAGAAAGTAACACATGTGTTAGCTAATTAGATTTTATAATTTCATGAATGAGTCTATTATTGTTTATTTAAAAAGCCAAACTTATTTTATTTATCCGAACATTGATAATGTAGTCAGTCTGAACCAACAATTTTTTTATGCATTTATTTACAGATTTTTTTTTATATTACTTGCGCTTGTTCAAATCTGGTACATTGTTAAAATTATAGATACTGTAAGTCGCTTTAATTCCACGGTGTTATATATAATTTTATGATTTCTCAAAAAGTACCAATCGCAATGATTTTAATTTCACGCTGCGAGAAATCAATTTGAATTTTGAATAAGCATTTAAACTTTTTAAAAAACTAATGATAGTATTCACGATGGGTTTAATTTCGCGGAAAAATGATGAATCGCGAACATAATGAAGCTAAAACCATCGTGATTATTTGCCAATATACAGTATTGTGAAAAGTAAATGTAAATTATCGACATTTGCAAAAATTTGTTAGTAAAAATGACTGTTTATACTAAGGTAGGGCATATTGATGGGGCCGGGGGTCAATAAAATTCTTAGAAAGAGAAATTGACCAAAAACATTAATACAAATAAATATAAAACCAACAGATCAACTTTTTCTTTTACAGGAGGAAGATGACGTCTTCGTCCACTTGGGCACAGGACGTAATCACGTGTGATCTTTGTGACAACCCCACCCAGCAGTTCTGTAACAACTGTCAAGTCAGTTTATGTGGGACCTGTATTAATAAACATGTATAGAGTCTGAAGTCTCAAACACATGACATTGTTCCTTTTAAAGATAGAAGAGAACGTCTCGTATTCTCCTCATGTGCTTCTCATCCAAACCAGAAATGTGAGGGACATTGCCAACAGTGTGACGTCCCTGTCTGCTTCAGATGTCTCACAGGTCCACACAGCGGCCATACTGTCAAAGATATGTCAGAGATTGTACAACAGATGAAAGAAGAAATCAAAAAAGAAACCGAGGAAATTGAGAAGTTTATTTCAAGATTCGCCCTAACAGGAGCAGACATTGATCAGAAGATATCTAACTTGACTGAAAAATTTAAAACAATGGAGAGAGAAGGAGAAAATCTGAGAAAATCCTGGCATGAAGAAGTAGACAGCATTTTCGACACACTACAATCAACCATTAGTAAAATGAAGGATAGAAGACTCACAACTCTCAGATCACACCAGTCCAGGCTTCAGGATTCGGGGACAAAATTAGCACGGATAACAAAGGAAAACAAGAAAATCCTGAAGTCCAATAAAGTGTCTGATGTCACAAGCTACAAATCAGAACTAAAAGAATTCAGAGACATTCCTACAGATGTTGATGTGAAAATACCTTCCCTAAATAGCAACACAGTCCAGGGGAGAGAACTCAGCATAGAATTAGAAGAATTCAAGGCTACACTGACACAGATATCACTATCCAGTCTAACAGATGAAGTCTCCATTTTATCTGTGAGAAAATTATTAGAGAAAGCTAAAGTTATTGCTAGCATTCCTTCTGGAATAAAGCCTCTTGGTGCCCTTGTCTGTACCGGAACCAATGAAACTTGGGCTTATGGTGGAGACAAATTCATAAGATGTATTGACATAAAGGGATCTTTGAAGGAGAAGATCACCACCGAATGTGAACCTTATCCAGGTGACATTTCAGTGACCAGGCAGGGAGAACTAATATACAGTGATTCTAACAGCAGAACAGTGAACATTGTCAGACGGGGGAGGACAGAGACACTGATCACTTTACCCAAGGGATGGCATCCATTAGGATTGTGCTGCACCAGATCAGGGGACTTACTAGTTAGTATGTGTATCCATGATAGAAGTCATCACAAAATAGTCCGATTTCAGAGACAAACGGCAATACAAGAAATATATAAAAATGACCGTGGACAAAATGTATTTCAAGGTGGAAAAGCTGGAGTTTGTGTTGAAGAGAATAACAATGGGGACATTTGTGCCTCTGATTTGGGTGCCGATACAGTAATAGTGATGGACAAGACAGGAAAAGTTCGATTCCGTTATGACGGAACACCAGCCAGAAGGAATAATCCATTCCATCCTCAAATCATTGCTACAGACTCACTGAGCCAGATCATTATAACTGATTTTAATAATGACTGTCTTCATATCTTAGATCAGAAAGGACAGTTTCTGAGATGTATTGACAATTGTGGACTTCTGAGTCCTGGTGGACTGAGTGTGGACAGTGAGGGGAGGTTGTGGGTAGGGTGTTGTTTTTCAGGTGATATAAAAGTCATCCAGTACATGGAGTAAAGATTCACCCATTGTTATACAAGACTGTTTAGATACAAGTGCTACTTTGTAAAGAAGGTTGGCATGAGAATGGCCTACAGCTTTAAACTTATAAAAACAAAACTGAATTAACGAACAAGTATTTATATAGTATTTAAATATGGTATTTTAAAAAAAGTTCTTGATACTATTAAAAAATATGAACTTATAACACACTTTTGAAGGATACTTTCCTCTTCAAATATTGACGGACTTTAAAACACCCTATTCAATTTTTTTGATTATAATTATTTTTCAAAAAATATTGAAAACTTTTTTTGCAATCTTCGTTCACCATATATAGTGCTGGTTTTTAAATTCCACTACCCGACTTACCTGTGCTAGTTGTTTGCACGATGTAAGTAGTATTGCACGAGATAATCGGGCCTTTTTGAAAACATATGGAAGAGTAAAAACGGGGTTTTGTCGTGATCAACCAACTTTGTCGATGAAATGTATAGTCACCACAGAAGAAATTGAAATAAAGACTATACCACGGTTAAATAATGAAATGTGAAATCGAGCACTCGGTCTGCTGCAAGCAGGCGTTAGTCAGCGGGAGGTATCAAGGCGCTTACAATTAGCCGGTTACTACATCGATTTCATCAGACAGGATCAATAAATGATCGTCCAAGACCAGGCCAACCGTTTGTGACAACACCACGTCAACAGGCATACATACGCCAACGTCATATGCGAAAACGTTTTACGACAGCTGCGACCACGGCGAGGGAAATTATTGGACGTCATGAGCGGCCTATACATCCTAGAATAATTTCTAGAATATTAAAACGCCATGGGATTAGGTGCAGAATACCTTACAAAGGGCCACAACTAAAGCAGCATCACCGAGGTAACAGATTGCTATGGGCCAGGCAGAATCTGATCACCGCCGGAATTGGACACAGGTTATATTTTCGATTAGTTTAATGTAAGCAATGTAGACGGCAGATGTCGAGTTTACCATCGTTTACATAAACGTTTTGTGGACAATTGTGTACTTGAACGGGACAGATTTGGAGGGGTGGCGTCATGGTCTGTGGTGCGATAAACCATCATTTTCGTTTACCACAGGTAATTTTGAACGGAACTCTCACTGCCAGGAGGTACGAAGACGAAAATCTTCAGTCTGATAATGCGCGAGCACATACGCAAGAATAACGAAAAATTTTCTGCAAACGAATGGCATCAACGTCCTTGATTGGCCCGCTTTGTCTCCAGACTTAAATCCGATTGAGCATTTGTGGGACGAGCTTGGGAGACGTGTGCGCAGACGCCAGCTTCAGCCTCAGAACCCACAGGAACTTGAGTGAGCCTTGCTTGAGGAGTGGCAGAATATTCCTCAAAGGACTATTCGTAGTGTCTGCCAGTCAATGACACGTCGCCATCGCGCCGTAATCCTTGCCAATGGAAGCCATACTTCTACTCTAAATCCATTAGGTACTTTCAAATGAAAGTACAATAAACAACAAACACACCATTTGGACATAACAACGACACGCAGAGCTTTCTTTGTACAGTGTACATAACATATGCAAAATATGAAAATCAATTTGTATATACATGTTTATGTTGTATTGAATAAAACATGATAAAATTTAAACTTTATCGTGCTCTACGTGTCGTCCTAAACTGGTATCTAAACCACTATTTACCTCTTATATAGCCTTGCTAACGAGACCGGTTCTAAAGAACCACGTGATATTCACCAGGTATTCGAATGAAGACCTTGTAATTCCGAAAAAGTTATTCATTATCACACCAAGTAGAAATTGATTTCTGTCTAATTCGTTCCTCAAACGAAAGAATTCATATTTCTACTCTAAATCCATTCATTACTTTCAAATGAAAGTACAATAAACAACAAACACGCCATTTGGACATAGCAACGACACGCAGTAGCTCTAAATACAAAGAACGGGAAAATGAAAGTATTAAATTCTTGATTTTAAATGCAATCCAACAAAATTCATTTAAATCATATCAAAGTCAATCAATATTTTAAACACAATAAATCCAACAAATTTTACAGAATTTTTCCAATAAAATGTTTTGAAAACAATTAAATAATCACCAAAGAAATACATATACATGTATATCAATCCTAAACAAATTCAATACACCATGTGAGTCTGATCGTAAAAGTTTTGATGTTATGCACACATTCTATCCACGCATCGATAAATGTTTCATGCACTTGAGTTTTGAGTATAGTTTCAAGTCAAATTCAACGCATACCATACGATTTATCGTGAAGTCCCAGGGAAGAAGACTTCAAATATATGAAATGATTTTGACACAGTTATACATAGAAGTATATTCATTATCCAATATCAAAATAACACAAAATACACATTCCTGTGAAATATCTTGAATCCCATCTCAATTCCTTGTATATGTGCCTCTTTGAAACTCCGTCATTATTGGTACACAGATTAATACCTCATGGTGCTTGAATTAAACGTAAGAAGACGATAACCAATAATACCTGGAAGAACGAATTTGATGTTAGAAAACTGATAGATACATGTTTCTTTTAACTCTGAAATCAAAATCATCACCATTGTGGCTAGCAAATCCTGCATATTATCATTAAATGATAAATGAATCAAAATCCCACCATTAAATTCAAAATTTATTAAATTAAGAAAAATATAAATGTCATTTTTGGAAAATAATACCATTCATCTCTTATCTAACTAAATACATACAAGTATTTCTTTAACTCTTGCAAAATAGCAATACCACAAATATACTTGGATAAACATCCATAAAATAATTTTATGATAAAATTAAATATATCAAAATTATTTAAAACAAAATATTCAAACTAAAAGAGCATATTATTGTTCAAAAATACTTTAAAAATTAAAATAAACTTCATAAATTAAAATAAAGTTCAATTATTGAGAATCAAGAACGCCTCTTTTTTCCCGAAATCATTCTCTTCAAATGGCAACAACATAAATGTGTTTGTATAAACATCCATTTGATAAACAAGTTATGATAAAGTGGATTTAAAAGAGAAAAAAATATCATTTTTTTAAACTAGAAATACCATCTGACTTCATGTAAGAGGGTTGTTCGAAAAGTTCGTGGACAACTCTCATGTCTTTTTTATTTGACGTCATATGTTATCCAAATTTGGTGCGATTTATTCAAAACTTATCCAGATTTTTAAAATTCGAAAATCGGATCGCGGAGCAGGTCCAAATTTAGTGAGATACAGACAATACACTATATAATGTCTGTAGCCAACCCCTCTGTAAAATAGATCAAAAACGAAATACAACCTAGAAATTCAAATTAAGAATTGTTATAATGATTGGTATTACCAAATTATGGCTTTATATTTTGCTTTGTTGAAAATACATCAACTTGAGAAGATAGGTAGTCCTTATTGAAAACAACGAAAATGATGACGTTTTAGAACATCACGGAGTAGCAGATAACGATGCAATTTTGTGTGTTACTCAGGAAAAAACCTGAATAAACTCTAAAAATGGAGCAATCAAGAAAATATGACACAAGCGAGTTGTGCATGTATATGCAAATATTACCGGCAGTATTTTAGTGACAGGGACTCGGATGAGGACAATCTGGGAAGCTACGTTTAACTGTAAATATCTGAACAAAAATTTTAAAAGTTGGAACGTCAAGGAAAGGCATAGGCGCTTCACAGTTGCTTATCCTGTGAAAGCTGAGTTAAGTAATAAAGAAATTAAAACTTTAACAAAGGAAATTATACAACGAAAGCAATTATTAAGAAAATAACTGTCAAGTATTAGAAAAGGGATTTAATTAGTGGGCATTGGATTATACAGTGTACTGTGTGAAATGTAAAGGGATAGTATTTTTTAGAAATTCTTGACGCTATGTTTTGACGTTACATTGCCGTTAAGTGTGCTCCGCGGGTACAAAACATGTTGATTTTAAAATGAAGTAAATTGATTTCTGTTAAATCGAATGGAATGAAACTTCACACATCAACAAAACAAATATTTTTACATATTATATTGTGCTTATTTTAAATTTCTAGTGAGTAATATAACGAAGATTGATCGAACAACTCTCGTATATATAACTTTCTAATAAATCATTCTCGTCTTTTTGAAAAATCACAAATGGATTTGAAAAAAAAAAACAACCATACAATCATACTATGATCTAATATGAAATATTAATTTATCAAGTCTGTTCAAATTTAAATCAAATTCAAACAATCTCACCAAATGGCATCAAAACAAATATGGTTAGATAAACATCCATAAAATCATTCTATGATATAATTTATCAAAAAATTCAAATTCTAATCAAATTTTACTGTATTTTCATTAGAATTATCAACCTTTACTTTACTTTCTATACAAACAAATCTCGCCAAATGGCATCACCACAAAAGTGGTTGGATACAAATCCATACATTCATATTATGATATAATTTATCAAAAAGTTCAAATTCCAATCAAATTTTACTTTATTTTCATCAGAATTATCAACCTTTACTTTACTACTTATGAAGAAATACTTTCTATACAAACAAATCTCGCCAAAGACATCGCCACAATGTGGTTGGATACAAATCCATACATTCATATTAGGATATAATTTATCAAAAAGTTAAATTCTACTTTATTTTCATCAGAATAATCAACTTTTACTTTACTTCATATGTAGAAATACTTTCTACAAAGACCAATCTCGCCAAATGGCATCACCACAAAAGGGTTCGAAAAACATCCATAAATTTATACTATGTGATAAATTTATGAAAATACTTCAAGTTCCAATCAAATTTTACTTTGCTTTCATAAAAATTATCAACTTTTACTTTACTATATGCTAAGAAACACTTTCTACAGAAGCCAATCTTACTAAATGGCATCATCACAAATGTGGTTGGATAAACATCCATAAATTCATACTGATTTGAACCCACTTTCTACTTTAACCAACTCGTAAAATGGCAACACCACGAATGTAGTTGGATAAACATCTATAACAGCATTTTATTATAAAATGTGCAAAGCATTCGAATCCAATCAATTTCTATTCTATATTTATCAGCAATATAATGAAAGCAATCTTTAATAAATTGCCAAATGACAATACCATAAAAGTGGTTGGAAAATATTCATAAAAGCATGATTTGCTAAAATGTGCCAAAGTTATTCAAATTTAAAACCAATTCAATATTAATCTGAACAGAATTATTAATCTTCATTTGACTATTTCTGTACTTCTCATTGTCTACTGAAATCAATCCTGCCAAAAACCAAACACCACAGATGTGTTATGATAAAGATCCATAAAATATTTTATGTTAAGCTGGATTAGAGTAGAAATTCCGCTCAAATTCTATTTTTGTTTTAAATTAAAAAATAACAGCTTTTAAATAGCTACAATATTATAGAAACCATTTTCACTGAAACTAATTTCAATAAAAGTAAATACTCTAAAAATGGTTGCCAACTAATAAACATTCATTAAATCATTTCATTATAAAATGAAATATATCAACGTTATGAAAATTCAAATCTTCCAAACACTACCAAACACGAAAATTGTGCAAAAAACCTCATGAAAATTAATATTCAAAAAAGTTGAATTCAATTTTGGTGAATCATTTTAAAATTAGAATTCATTGACAAAATTTCCTTTTTACGCGAAAATCAAAACCGACAAAACTTCAGTTTCTGTTATCAAAACTTTTTAGTATTGAAACTAGATACTTAGATATCTTTTTTCTAGATAACTCAATCAAGCCAATTAACAACACCGCAAATATTGCAGAATTATCATTCATATAAATATTTTATACCATCTTGATCATATATTTTTTAAAATCAATACTCAATTAGTAAATTTCAATTCTAAGTACATAATTCAAATGAGACCTTAATTAGTTTAACTACAAGGAAAATCAAAATGCAAATATTCTAAACCTTTAATCCTCTTACGCAATGCCGTACCTGTCCTGCATTAATCACAAGACAAGTAAAACTCGTTTTCTTCTATAAAGTTTATATGTCATTAATACATATGCTTGTTTAAAAGATACCAAACAAAAATTGTCTATGCCCATTACTCTATTATACGGAATCTTGATTGAATAATCTACTAAAATAAATCAAAAACGAATTATTATATTCCAAGTTCAGAATATGAAATGTTTCTCTTTTCCATTGTTATGGAGTCCGCATTGAATTTAACTTTCAATTGGCATAAAACGCTAAGAAAAAATCTACCGTACTTCTCTGAAGGTCTTAAAATCACCTTCCTCATTATACTCATCGTGATACCAACCCCAACATGTTACTACCTGAAACATAAGAATATACTGTTTTCTCTTCAACATATCTAAAACTTTTCATTTTAGTAGCACATTTGACAAAATGGCAAGAAACTGAAATTGAAAAATAAATTCAAACAATTTTAAGTCCTCGATATTTTCCATACTCAAGAAATGTCCATGTTATAATGCTGATGCACTCAGGACATTTTAAAATGATAAGCAAATATATTTAATTGGATATAAGTGCAAATATAATATCTTATAAATTCTATACTTGCATTAATTGAAAAATAAAATAAATGATCGTAACGTATTTGTTTTGATTTTCAGAAATATCAGTTTTCTTTCATGAACAAATCCATCTTTCTACAAAACAAATTATCTTTTTCTGGAAATAACTATTATCACAGCAAAGATAAAATATTTATCAATATATAAAATAATCAAGAATTAAACCATGATATACTGAAGAAAATTAAAAAATCTCATAATTTAATACAATCATGTATTTGTTTTCAAATTCTCTCTATTACAAACCTTGTTATCACTAATTTATTACTTATTCAAAAACTGATCAATTGTATTCTCAAATGAATACTTATCTTATAAAAACAAGCTCTAAGATGGCTTTTCTTTGATGACCTCGTTTTCCACACTGTCAAATCTCTATCCAACTCTATTTTCTGTGATTAAATATCATCTACAATGGCTGAAACATGTCGATGAACCACTCCCTAAGCTACTTCGTTCTGCCTCTGAGATTTAAAATTTATCGTGCTCTACGTGTCGTCCTTAACTGGTATATATTTACATTTCCAATAAATTTCCCCTATGGTTCTTTACAAAATAAAATGCAGTATATTTTCTCATGAACTACATTAGGTATGTATCACGAATAAGCATGAATATCTCCATTGTTACGTCATAATACCGCTCTTTTTTTTTTCTTTTTTTTTTAAATTTCAAAAAGTGACAAGTCCAGTTACATAATAAGATTAGTCACATTCACACACACATTCACACTTCCCCTCTCATTTTAAACAAGAATGAAATATAAAATATATAAAATTCAAGAAATATTTAAAGTTGGTGTTTTAATAAATGTTTATAACTCAAAAATATTAATCCATGGTGACCATATATTATCAAAATTGTTCATTGTAAAATTTTGAATTGATATGCATTTTTCTACTTTGTACTTAAGAGTTAAATGATGTAGCAGCCCAGTAATCATAGGCATTTTGTTCTGCTTTAAACAAGAAAAGATATATTGCTTTGTATATAAAATAATGAAATTTATCACCCTATTATGATAAGAAAATGGCGTTTCACCTAAAATAATATTGCATTTGTTAAATCCAACTCTTTTAGAAGTTTTTGTAAATATGTGCATGCTAAGATTACTCCATAGTGAAGAAATTTTTGTACAATTTAAAAATATATGTTGTATTGTTTCTATATCCTGTTTACAAAAGGTACAGTGATCATCAGATAAAATACTTATTTTCTTCAAATAATATTTCACTGGAAGGATTCTATGTAGGATTCTATATTGTAACCATTGAGCAGAAGTATCCATAGTTGTTCTAAAACAAACCTTAAAAACATCTTGAACACAAATATCAGATTCTAAAAACATTGATAGTTCCTGGTTCCATCTAAATATTGATGTAGGAATGATGTTGTTACTATTCAAATATCTATAAATTATTTTAGTGCACTTTTCATATACAATAATATTTTCAAAATAAAAAGGAATAACAGGGGTACATTCCCTCTTAACAGATGATTTATCTATAGACATTGTTTTTAAAAACCTGGATATAGCACAAATAATACTGTTGTATTGCATAATGCAAACATTAGACAAATGAAATCTATTTCCAAAATCAGTAACATTCAAAAAATTTCCTTCATTGTCCAAGAAATCACAAACACTTTTAACGCCATTTACATACCAAGTCTTTACAAAAATTATCTTGTTTCCAATTTTTATATTGGGATTGTACCACACAGGTAAGTTCAGATACTTAGTTTTCATATATGAATTGTTGTAAAGTGTTTTCATGAAATATAACCATGAATTAAGCACATCTTTCCAAAAAATGTTGTTATTTTTTACAATAAAGCAAGACACATACTCTTCACCAAAATCAAAAACTTTATGCAATATGTCTTTACCATTAATTGTTAAAAAATATCTAAGCATGGTTGATTACTTTTTGTTAATCTTTTAATCCAGGAGCATTTAAGAGATGTAATAAAGTTATTTATATCCAACATTTTTAATCCTCCTTGTAAAAAATCCTGAGTAATAACTTTCCTTTTAATTTTATCACATTTTGATTTGCATATAAACTCAAAGATTTCTCTGTTCAATAGTGATAGAGTTTCTTTACTTGGATTTGGTAAAGATATAAAAAGATGGTTAAGTTTTGGTAAAACTAATGTTTTAAGAACTGTAACTCTGCCAATAGGAGTAAGAACCCTTCTTTTCCATTGCTGAATTAATGCTTTGATCTTTGGTATTTGAACATTGTAGTTTAAATCAATAATTTTATCTAGTTCTACTGAAAAATTAATTCCAATTAAATTGAAAGCTGTACAACCCAATTCAAGTTTCCAACGATTATGATGGAACACTTGATTAGAGAATTTTTTTGAACCTATCCAAACAATTTTAGTTTTTGAGCTGTTAATTTTAAGTCCTGTAAATTTTGAGAAAAAATCAATTGTATCTAATGCTGCAAAAAGTGATTTAGGTGAACCGTCAAGGGCAAGCCAGGTATCATCTGCATATTGGGATATTTTATGTTCTGTTTTGTTAATAACAATTCCTTTAATACTTTGATTTTGTTTAATCATAATTGCAAGAATTTCTGCACAAAGAAGAAACAGATAAGGTGCCAAGGGATCTCCCTGACGACATCCTCTTTGGATATAAAACTGTTCGGATAACAATCCACATTGATCACTGACGCACAAAATTTTGTATTTAGAATTTTTACCCATTCAATAATGTTTTTACCAAACCCAAAAAATTCTAATACTTTATATACAAAGGTCCAGGATATTGAATCAAAAGCTTTTTCGAAGTCTATAAGTACAAGCAATCCCGGTATATTTCTAGATTCAGTGTAATCCATAAGATCATAAAGAAATCTGGTATTTTCACCTATATATCTTCCTTTTAAAAATCCAAGTTGAGTATTTGATATGATATTGTCAAGGGTGGATCTTATTCTATGACTAATACAACCTGATAAAAGTTTATAGAACACATTTAGAAGTGTGATAGGTCGCCAATTTTTCAAAAATTCTCTTGGCTTATCACCTTTTGGTAAGCATGTAATTAACCCTAATCTTTGAGAAATGGGAAGTTCTTTCCTCTGAAATATGTCATTTATGGCAAGTACTATAAAAAGTTTTAAATCTGACCAAAACATTTTTAAAAATTCTGCGGTAAAGCCATCACTTCCTGGTGACTTATTGTTTTTCATGTTTTTTAACACCTCTAAGACTTCATTTTCCAAAATTTTTCCCTCAAGTGCTTTGGCAATATGATTTTCAAGTTTTGGAACCTCAGTAGCTGTTATAATTTCTGCAAGATCTATGTCAAGAAGTTCTGCATCTACAGAAGTATAGAGAGATTTGTAATACATCCTGATTTTATTTAAAATTTCTGACTGATTGTAAATAGTTTCATTTTCCTCTGTTTTAATCTTTTTGATAATCTTATTTAAATAATTACGGGATTCTAATTTACAAAAATATTGAGATGGTTTTTCTCCATATTCAACCCATCTAGCTCGGGATCTTATGATGTGACCTTGTAACTTTACTTTTCTTAAATTCTCAAGATATGTTTTTTTGTCCTCTATTAAATGTAGATTTAATGTATTCTCTGCCTCTAATTTTTCTATTTATGCAATCAACAAGGCTTCTTCTTTATTTTTTTCTCTCTTTCTATATGATGAATATGAAATAGTAATGCCTCTAATCTCCATTAGAAGGACTTCAAAAAATGTACTGTTATCCATATTTTCTATAAGCACATTATTCTTTTCGTATTTGTTTCTAACAGATTTTATTGTTTTTTTCACTTTGATAACGTATGTTTTGTCTGTAAGTAAAGAGTTATTAAATTTCCAGACACTTTTCCCTTTCTTAAAGGTATTGAATTTTATATCGAGAACTACTGATGAGTGGTCCGATCTGTACCCTGGTTTAATTGCTAAATTTTCAACCAAGTTGCACATATTTTCAAAAATTAAAATATAATCTAATCGTCCTTGTTTTATTGGATTTTTCTTTCGCCATGTAAACATTTTTAAATTTGGATTCAAAACCCTAAAGTAGTCTATTATTTGTAAGTCATTCATAATTTCTAAAAGTTTTTCTCTTGCCTTTGGATTGTTAATGTTACAATAATTTTCGGTATCTATTGAAGGGTCAAGAGCCAGATTAAAATCACCACATAAAATAAAATAATCATTATCAAATTCTAAAAATGTCTGTCTTACTAATTCATAAAACTCTGGATTGTCAGAATTTGGTCCATATATATTAATTAAAGTAACTCTATTATCCTCGATTGTCATATCGAGAGCTAATAAATTACCATAATCGTCCTGTTTCTCCCTGTGAATATGAAATTCAAAATTGTTATTAAAGAGAATGCATACCCCTCTTGAGTTTGACTTGTACGAATTAAAAATACATTTATATCCCCATTGTGTTTCAACATAAGGTTATATTTCTTTAGTAAAGTGAGTATCTTGCAAACAGAGAATTGAAAAACCTTTTTTCTTATAATAATTTAAAACATCCTGTCTCTTGGTACCTGTTGCCAAGCCTTGACAATTCACCGTTGCTAGTTAAATTGAGCTACTTATTTAGTTTGTACTGGTTTAGAAAAAAGCAATAAAGAGACTCGAATAAGTGAAAGCACCATCTTTCCGAATAATGAAAACACATAATGATATTAGAAAAACAGGGGGACATACACACACTCACCGACACACTTACACAAAAAGTAAACATGATACCGCTCTTGATGTCAAAAAGTCAAAAAATATAGTGCACACTGTTTTTTTTTTAAATGACAGTTGAACGGCGTAAATTTATGGCAAGTCATCAGAAAAATAATGTAAATATAAGAAATGAATTTAATTTTTTGAAGATTCATGAGGTATATGAACTACAACGCTTCACGCCGGCATATTTATTAAGAAGCGCTAACGCGCTTCATGAAATATGCCGGCGTGAAGCATCATAGTTCATAACCTCATGAATCTTCAAAAATTAAATTTATTTCTTAATTAAACGACTATTCACCTCTTATATAGCCTTGCTAACGAGACCGGTTCTAAAGAACCACGTGATATTCATCAGGTATTCGAATGAAAACCTTGTAATTCCGAAAAAGTA
This sequence comes from Saccostrea cuccullata, assembly GCF_032062105.1. Taxonomy (NCBI): domain Eukaryota; kingdom Metazoa; phylum Mollusca; class Bivalvia; order Ostreida; family Ostreidae; genus Saccostrea; species Saccostrea cuccullata. The sequence continues at coordinate 24,958 of NW_026935123.1, read as the reverse complement.
ATTCATTATCACACCAAGTAGAAATTGATTTCTGTCTAATTCGTTCCTCAAACGAAAGAAATCATATACGGTATTAGTGACCAAAACCACATTTTTGACGCACCCCTCTTTGACATTCTTTCAAGTGTACCCCTTTTGTGAATAAAATGGTGTTAAAAATTAAAGAACATTGCACATTAAACATGGTTGAATGTATACAAGAAATAATTTGTTTATAAGATCTATGAATAAAGAGAGTGTTGCAGAAACTCGCGATTATTCCCTTTATATCGCGAAGGACATTTAAATACCCTCGTTATGTCTAAATATAGATACAGCTACGTAGAGGACTATGTTTACGGCGGGTATTTCCTTCTTGATACAGCAAAACACTTTCGTCATTTTGCGCTAAAAAGGTTGGAACAAAAAAAAAAAAAAAAAAAAAAAAAAAACACAATGGCTAGAGCAGCATTTTGAAAGATAAACTGTAGACATCGTGCCAAAATATTTTTTGTGAAATAAAAGTGCGTACCATAAAGGCCATAATCACACTATTGGTGCTACATCCAAGACATTTGATTTGTTTCAAATCAAATCTTGGCTACTAACTAAGAGGCCAGAATTATGCCCTGTTCACACGGAGAGTTTAATTCGAATTAACGTAAGTTATTGCGAATTAGCTTCGCTTAGCGTTCACATGGAGAATTTAATGCGAATTAGTTTAATTCGAATTAATTTACTGCACATTAAATTACTTTGCATTAGCTCCGTGTGAACGCTAAGCGAAGCTAATTCGAATTAAATTTTGAGGCATGCGTAATGGCAAAATTGGGTCAAATGCCACATGTCCGTGGTCAGCTTGAAGTATTTGTGCTATTTTTGAGTGGAAAACTAAGGAAAATTGTGTTAATCACTAAAATGTGTGTACAGACACTGTGAGATTATGTCAAATGCATCTGCTTCTGCATAAGGTGACGTGATTTTCAAATGACGTCACAATAGCCTTACTGACGCCTGACTGTAGAGGTAATTTTAATTCGCATTAGCCTACTTCGCATTAACGGTCGTGTGAACGCAATTTAATTTGCATTATTTTAATTGGCATTAGTTTACTTCGCATTAATTTATTGCGAATTAAACTCGCCGTGTGAACAGGGCATTATTCAAAATTGCAATAACTACAGTATGTAAAATATAAATTATTTAAACAATACAGTAACTTTATTTTCCCAAACAAAACTAAATAAAGTATTAGTTTTATGTCATATTCACACGACGAGTTTGATTCGCAGTAAATTAATGCGAAGTAAACTAATGCGAATCAAATTAATGCGAATAAAATTGCGTTCACACGAGAGCTAATGTGAAGTAAATTAATGCGAATTAAATTTTTTCTTCTACAGTCGGGCGTCAGTAAGGCTATTATGACGTCATTTGTAAATCACGTCATGTATGCAAAGCTATCCTTTGATACATTATGTAGTGGCTACAGGTATTCATTGATTTTAGTGATTAACACACTTTCCCTCAATTTTTGAACCAAATATAGCACAAATACCTATATATAACCACCAACACGTGTCCTGTGACTTAATTCTGGCCTTACGCATGCGTAAAAATTTAATTCGAATTAGTTTCGCTTAGCGTTCACACGGAGCTAATGCGAAGTAATTTAATGTGCAGTAAACTAATTCGAATTAAACTAATTAGCATTAAATTCTCCGTGTGAACGCTAAGCGAAGCTAATTCGCAGTAACTTTACGTTTCATTAAGAAATGAATTTAATTTTTGAAGATTCATGAGGTATATGAACTACGACGCTTCACGCCGGCATATTTCATGAAGCGCGTTAGCGCTTCATGATAAATATGCCGGCGTAATGCGTTGTAGTTCATATACCTCATAATTCTTCAAAAAATTAAATTCATTTCTTATATTTACATTATTTTTCTGATGACTTGCCATAAATTTACGCCGTTCAACTGTCATTTTTAAACCAAAACAGTGTGCACTATATTTTTTGACTTTTTGACATCAAGAGCGGTATTATGACGTAACAATGGAGATATTCATGCTTATTCGTGATACATACCTTATGTAGTTCATGAGAAAATATACTGCATTGAATCATAGGGGAAATCTATTGGAAATATGAATATTTCGAATTAAACTCTCCGTGTGAACAGGGCATAAATCGCATTAAATTCTCCATGTAAACGCTAAGCGAAGCTAATTCGCAGTAACTTTACATTTAATTCGAATTAAACTCCTCGTGTGAACAGGGCATTAAGTCACAGCATATCAAGGAAAACAATTTTATCCTACATATAGTCATGACTCAATTAACTTCATGACATTCTCTATCTTTCAAAAAATATATAATTTCATTGCACTACCATTACATATGAAAAAAATTTCGAAAAAATAAATGCAAAAAATGATCCAATCCAGGACTAGAACCCATTATCTGGTAAATGTACAAGTTGGTAACCAACCAGCATATCCACTAGACCATTTCGGACACGATGGTTTTCCAGTGTTATTTAATGTACACAATTGCATTTCAATTGTAAAATAATTTTTATTCAATTTTTGCGTTTTTCAAAAAATGTGCCTCTCTAACTACTCCAGCATGCTAGAGGTTTACGGCGAGATACTTTTGACTTGGCGCCGAGGTATATAAGGAGCGTAGGGACGTTAACCGAGGCTCTTACTTGTAGGAGTACCTCTTTAACTAAAGCCATGAAATTCTTGAGTCATATTTTTATAAGGCTGACACTATAACCACTGCACCAAACAACATGTAACAAATTGTGTTATATGCTATGACTCTTGAATAATTGGAATTCAAATATTACTCGGAAAGTTAAGAAAATTGGTTCATAAATATGTATGTCGAGGAATGTGGGTCCTTGTGTACTAAAGAATGTATATATTTTGCAGATTTTGAATACATACCTCAAAAATGCCCATTCATTTAAAACAAAATTGTTATTGAAATTAAAAAGCTTTATTTGTCCTCTTTTGTATAGTATGTACATGTTATTTCATAGACAAATAAATTCAATATTTCTAAGATTGTTTTAAGTTGTATCTTTATCTGCTGTGACTTATACCTCAAGAAAGGCGGGGCATAAGTGTTAGTTTTCCAAACTTCTCTTTAACAAAATCTAGGCATAGAGGAGGAAGTGCCTGATAAATTGAGTGTATATTGTTTAACGTCCCTCTCAAAAATTTTTCACCCATATGGAGACGCCACCACTAGCCGGTGGAGAGCTAAAAATTTTGTCCTATACCAGTGACTGAAGACCTTTGAGCAGGTAGGGATCTTTTTCGTGCCAGCACCTAACCACTGCGCCACACAGGCGACTGAAAAGTGGTGAAATATGATTTCGAAACATCCAATGGAATAACATAATCAAGAGGGGTTGGAGTACGGACCCTCCAGATAATGAAAAGTAATCAAATTTTAAGGAAATAAAATAAAAGACGAATGTGGACCCATACTCCAAGGAACACTTATCTAACCACCCCTTCCCTCCTCTGAATTTTTTTATTCCAGATTTAAGCAAATTGTTTAGTTTTCCCCGTCAAATAAACATCTAGTCTGACATTAGGCGAATGCGAACCCCCCCACCCCCCCACCCCCCCACCCCCGATATATTCCTCTATCTTGAAATGTATAGCTTATATAATGCAACAGCCAGAGAAGTATCATATTATCTGGAGAGATAGACAGGACTAGTGTCTTCCATAGAAAAACACTGATCGCACACAAAATTATGCTCGGCTCTGGATATTAAATATTTCTACAAATTTGTACCCAACACAAAAATTTGATTTTAAAGAACTTTTAGTCCACTCAAAGCATTCACATATGTACATAATGATATCAAATGTGAAGGCAAATGAAAAGCAAACCTTTAGTTTACCTTAATCTATTTCTTTTAATTCAAATTATTTTAGAAGAAATATATTTAAATAATAGAAAAATAAAATCTAAATGTAATTAACACGATGAAAAATAGCAAGGCAATTTTATGCTGATACTTCCGCTATAGGGAACTTAACTTGCCTTTTTTGACGTGTGGTTATGCCTAGGTCACATTTAAGCCGATGGTGGGGCGACTTAATTTTTCTGGTCTTGTGGGCTGAAAGAACATGATCCACAAGATGAAATGCTCCCATTAAGCTTGACTTAATGGTAGCTTATAGGTGCTTAATGGTGGCTTAAAGGCCGCCTTTAAACCACCATTAAGCCACCATTAAGCACCTATAAGCCACCAGTAAGCTTCCATTAAGTAACCATTAAGCCACCATTAAGCCAAATTTCTAACTTAATGGTAGCTTAATGGTGGCTTAATGGTTACTTAATGGTGGCTTACAGGTTCTTAATGGTTACTTTTAGACCACCATTAAGTCACCATTAAGCCACCATTAAGGTAGACTTACAGGTGCTTAATGTCCAAACTCCATTAAGCTACCATTAAGCCACCATTAAGCCACCATTAATTCACATTACACCGTCGATAATATTGTTTTTATGGGTGAAAAATTATTTTTGGAGTGATTTGTTATCAATATTATAAATGAAGAGTTCGCAGATATCTTGATATTGTAAAAAGAGCGAAATTCAAAATTCCAAAAAAAAAAAAAAAAAATCGCCGCTATGGGGGCGCGATCTCATGACCTTCTGTTTTCAAGGCGAACGCCATATCCATAAGGCTATCGCCGCTCTTGTTAGTAGAGGAAAATATTCAATATTTAACTTTATTTTTTTCAAAATTTGTTGGGACTTGGAAAAGTATTTAGTAGTATTTTGTTGAACGTTTCCAAAAGTCTTGAATTAATTCATTATAAATATAAAAACAATATTATTTGTCGATCTTTTTGAAAGTCTTATATCACATTATTATATCTACATTGAGTTCGGCTTTTAGATTGATGTGATGTGATGGATTTCTTCGCTGTGTCATTCGAAAAATTTATACATGTAAGCATTAAATCATGATTGAAAATAAATTCATTATAGATAAAACGCAAAAATCTATCATCGGAAAAGAAAGACGAAAAACAGATTTTCCTGTTTTTTTTAAATATATATACATGTCCTGCGGTTATAAACGGTTTCTGTGTCAACAATTTAGTGTCAATCCTCGCGTAATCTTGAGTTACCTGGTTAATTACGTTTACAAAAACTTTTTTTAGAATATCATATTCAGTTTCAATTCTTTCTGTATCATAATGGGTATCAAAATAATTGACTTTTTACGATGAATCATAATTTTTAATTTGTTAATTGCTTGCGTTAAAATTTAAATTTTGTAAAAATAATTGATCATCAAAATCTGTTCTAATTAAGTGTACGTTGTGTGTGTATAGTTCCCTGTTAGTTAACCGGCGACGGGGGACACCTAATTAAGGTCTATTGTCTGACCAGTCGGTGTACTGTACACTGATAATCTGTTAATCTTACCCCGTTTCTCAATGTGTATAAATCTCGTCGGATGTCATGTTTAGTCTGATCGGCTGTTCTTCTGACAATCGATTTTGAAGTAACAATCATCGAAGACCGACTTGATTTTGACAGATACTTATAATTACCGCTGCTTTTAAAAAAAAGAAATAAAAGACCAACTAGATTTTGACAGATACTTAGCATGCTTACCACTGTATCTAAAAAAAAATTAAAAAAACGAATTAATTAAAATTATTCATGATGTAAATGCAGGGACCTATATAATATGTCTTTGAAAACTAATGGGGCCATTTCACCAAGTACGATCTGGAAAAATCGCATGCAACCACGCGCGACCATGGTCGCACCTCTGTTTTAACGTAGTCGCGTGAAAAATCCGTGCGACCTAGACATTTATTTTCTCTCTGCGCTTTACGTTCGATGTTATCTCGTATAACTTTCGTTGTAAACGTTCTTGGTGCGTCCTACACGCTCTACGGACGCTCTTTGCACGCTCTACCTGCGCCTTCCCATCCGATCTTAACACGATCAAGGATCGTTGTGTTCGATCAGTCTACCATGTTGCATCGACCTCTCGACGACCTATCTTCGAACGTGTGCGACCTCTGCCGACCAGTACTCGACTTTGGCCGATTTCGGCGCGTACGAGTTTCAATAAACACTCGATCAATACGATTTAGATACGATATAAACGTTCTAGCCTCGATCTATACGCTCAATTCTAGTTCTTTTCTCAACTACTCCTCGTCCGAATTACGCCAAATTTGCCCTGGTCGTTCAGATTTACGTGCGACCTACTGCTACCGTATAAAAAGACCCAGCGATCAGTGGGCGATCATCAGTTTTGACCACCCTGAAAGAAGCATGGATCCTATCGCTTTACATCATGCAATGCTATTGCAACATCATGCCCTGAAACTACAGCAAGACTCTATGATCATGCTGACGATGTTGAAAATGAGAAGAAAAAAATATGCTAAAAAGAAATATTGGGTTGTTCCGTGGTTACAAGAACGTCAAAGAGATCATTATGGCCAGTATACCTCCCTCATGAAAGAACTGAGGCTTGGAGATGAAGCTTCCTATCGGAACTATCTGCGTATACCACCGGAGATGTTCGACGAACTGTTGACCAGGGTTAATCGTGTAATGATCATCGCATGAGCTTGCGCCCTATCTGCACGGTTTTCAGATCGGATTAGGCGAAGGTAAGTCGCAACTTAAGCGAGAAATGATCTTAAGTGGTTGAACCTTAAACGCACATAGATCGCACCTCAATCCTCTGATCATAATCAAATCGTGTCCATTTTGCAAACAGTGAGCGCACTGGTCTAAGAAAAATCGGGAACAGGTCGCACGAAGCGATTCTTGATCGCAGCTGATCTAGGCTACATCGCATGGATCGAGCGAGTGTTGAGAATTGATCGAGCAGCACGACCGTGTGCTCGATCAGTTTTCGCTCAAGAAGACTTAGCCTCGCTCATCCCCGTTCTAGTCTCAATTGCCCCTCGATCAATCCGTCTTTTCCTCGACTGTATTCGCTGTTTCGACGCTCTCTTGACGACTTTTAAGTCGAGGCTCAGTTTTTTGACATGTCAAAAAACTGAGCTGCGATCTCTTTTTCAGGAAGACCATTCTCCGACTTTTAGCGACCACAGGAGACTGAGGCGTGACCACTTCGCGGTCAACCTTCGACTTCGTGCGATCTTCAGCGATCAAGCCACGCTCTTAGATCGCAACTCAGTCTTCCGGGAAGAATTTTTGGTGAAATGGCCCTATAAACATTTGTATACCAGTACACCCCCCCTCCAAAAAAAAAAAAAAAAAAACAGCCAGATTATCTGACTTAAAGTTATATTCCCGTGAATTCTGTAGTGGAATGTTTCTTTTAACACATGAAATATATACACCATTTTTACAAAAAAAGTAATGTATTTTGTGTTCATGGATAAAGATAATTTAAGAACAAATTGATTTTGGGTATTGAAAATTTTAGATATTGCACAATGACTTGCTCCCGGTGTGTAATAATTATTTATTTTCAAAAATCATATATACACTAAAAATAAAAACACCGCATGTAATAATGATTTATTATTTTTGTTTTAAATAATATATGGCACTGATAAAGGATGTTTTATTTTATTATCACTGTAGATGATTTAAAAAAAAATAATTATTAGACACTGGGAGCAAGCCCCTAAGGCTGTTAGCTAACGTTGTTCTCAGAGTTTTCAAGTTTATGCATGTTGTCAAAAAACTCGTAGAAATTACGATCGAGAAAAAAATTATGAGTCAGAATAAATTTTGCGTAAATGATTTTAAAACAACTAAAAGTTAGTTCAAAGATTCTATATAAGATGCTTAAAAGCTAAATGAGATTTGACCATTAAGTCACCATTAAGCTCAGCTTAATGGTGGCTTAATGGTAGCTTAATGAAGTTTGGACATTAAGCACCTGTAAGTTGCAGCTTAATGGTGACTTAATGGTGGCTTAAAGGAATTAACTTCTTTAAGCCACCATTAAGTCACCATTAAGCTACCATTAAGCGATTGCTTAAAGGTGGTCTTTCGTCTTGTGATCGGCCGACATCAGCATCGGGCGACGCGTAGCAGTCACATGAATTCCTAGGAACACCGATGACCTGGATAAATCACACAAAAAAATCTCATCCGAAGGACCGGTATCTACATAGTGCTCTAACCACTGCGCCACACAAGCGACTGAAAAGTGGTGAAATATGATTTCGAAACATCCAATGGAAAAACATAATCAAGAGGGGTTGGAGTACGGACCCTCCAGAAAATGAAAAGTTATCAAATTTTAAGGAAATAAAATAAAAGACGAATGTGGACCCATACTCCAAGGAACACTTATCTAACCACCCCTTCCCTCCTCTGAATTTTTTTATTCCAGATTTAAGCAAATTGTTTAAGTTTTCCCCGTCAAATAAACATCTAGTCTGACATTAGGCGAATGCGAACCCCCCCCCCCCCTTCCCCCACCCCCCACCCCCGAAATATTCCTCTATCTTGAAATGTATAGCTTATATAATGCAACAGCCAGAGAAGTATCATATTATCTGGAGAGATAGACAGGACTAGTGTCTTCCATAGAAAAACACTGATCGCACACAAAATTATTCTTGGCTCTGGATATTAAATATTTCTCTAAATTTGTACCCAACACAAAAATTTGATTTTAAAGAACTTTTAGTCCATTATCTCCTTATGTCGAACATTTATTTGACATGTGCAAAAACTGTATTGCACGGATCTACTACCCAAATTTGCAGAAAATGTTTGATGATTTTATTTTCAGGTCAAGCAGTGCTAATATCAACTGTTTGGGGTTACATGTATATTGTATTGTATAAACAGGGAAATGAAATTAAACACCTCATTCAATGGGGGACAGAGTTCATTTTGTCTGACCAACGAGCTACAGATTTGCAGCTACTTAAGACTGCGCTTTGGAAAAAGACGATTTACAACATGTATGAAATTCACTCTGGCGAATTCAAAGGTTCGTGCACACTAAGAATTCCATAAGTTAGGTTACACGTGTATATAAAGCTCATGAATTATAAAAAGAAGGGTAAAACTATCATGATATTATAATGTGCATATCAAAATACCTTAGAAACAATCAATTATTTATATGAGATTTGGTATAGTCTATACTTGATAAGTCTTATATGAATCATTCTTGCATTGGATGATATCAAACAGTTAATATTTCTTGAGAAATATTTTTTTTTATAAATTGGGAACTGATGCTCTAATAACATATACAACATGAATGTAATATTGAATAGGATTTTTGTTTTGGTCTGTTTTTTTCTAAACTAATCCTTTCATATATTTTTTATTTAACTGATCTGCATCTTTACCAATTACAGTGTATAGAAAATGTAAAAGAATGGTTTTATCTAAGAGTGTGAAAATACAAATCGTTGTTCGACAAGAATTTATATGCAATGAAGATTTCGAGGCTGGTGAAGTCAATCTAAGGACGTGAAATGTCTTGAGTTTTATTTTAACTACAGTAAAACTCGGTTATAACGAAGTCACGGGACCCATGAAATTACTTCTCTATAACCGTATTGACGTCGCGCACGGTATTGGTGTCAAAAAGTCAATAATAACTATTACGGCGCGTTATGCTCTATTTCCATAATTTTAAAATTATTCAATATATGAAAACTATATATCATTCGGTCGGTAATTGTATACTTATACATTTTAACAAAATTATTGATCAAAAAATTCCAATTATCAAATATATTAATTCGACTTTTCAATCAATTACGTCAAAAACGCATCTAGATAGGTAACAGGAGCGTCGCACACGCAATAACAAAATGCTGATAATTTCCATAAAACAAACAATACAAACATAAAATTTAGCAGAAAAGTTCAAAATATGATGTAACTGATGTAAAGTTTTACAACTGTGATTTTGTTCAATCCGAATGTTGTGAACGCGTTGTTCAAAATGCAAGACAGCTATGTAGATAAGCGTTATCCGAAGAAATTTTGAAGGAACATCAAATATCATCGGTAACTTAAAAAAATAATTTAATGAGCAAAATCAATTTTGAAATGGCATGTCAATGATCCTTTTTGTGTGCAAGGAACTATATTTTAAATTAAACTGCAATTTTGTGTAGATATGTATGTTGGGTTTCTGATATAAAGCCGATTTAATTTGGGGACATTGACTAAGATGGTGTGTCACAAAGTTTGGAGGTTCAATGTCGCTTTAAGATTCGTAAAATGGCAAATTTTGTAATGCTGGATGAAAAATTAATGTTGAAGATTATTTTAAATTCTACAGAATGTTGCCATGTTATTAAGAAAAAGATCTCTAGACAGAATTTTAACTTGCGGTACCTTAAATTTTGATAACAATTGCCGTGTTACATTTATGCACTACATGTAGCTATACGTCACAATTGAATTTGACGGCAAAAACGTCACGTTAAAATGCTACACCCCAGAAATGACCTACATTTTAAGAATTCATCTTTCTACTTTGGCACCAAACAACGTTTAATACAAAATTTGCAAAATCAAAACTTTATTCAGATGTGAAAATGAATTGATTCTATAAAGAAGTGTTTGTTTTATAGGCTTTTTACAATGTCAACATAAATGTCAAACATTGTCCAAAAGTAATAAATCTGACTATAATTGTATAAATGTGGTAACATTGATCACATGTGTAGTCATTGAAAATAAACACATTGAAAATTAAAGGATTTTTATGAAATGTGCATCTTTTCAAAAAGTTATTGGTACATTCCAAAATAATTTCAGTAGAATGGTGACAAAATCCTAACAAAATTTAAATGTCAACATAAATGTCACAGACGTAAAAATTTGGCGTTTTGACGTTATTAGGTTCAATGCATAAAAGTCAGGTAAAGCTTCAAAATATTTTTCTCTCTCCAAAACTTACTCTCAATTACTGATGAGCCTGATATGGATGAACAAGAGGCCCAGGGGCCACAGCGCTCACCTGAGCACATCGGGCTTGAATTTAACCCCCCCCAGGCATTCATCATTTGAACAAACTAGAATCTACACTTCCTGAGGATGATTCCATATAAATATCACTAGTCATAGCTTTGAAGTACTTGAAAAGAAGATTTTAAAAGATTTCCCTATATATCCCTATGTAAAATTTGGGTCGGCCATTTTGGCCCCACCCTAGCTCCGGGGGTCATGATTTGAACAAATTTGAATCTACACTACCTGAGGATGATTCCACATGAGTTTCATCTTTCCTGGCCCAATGGTTCTTGAGAAGAAGATTTTTAAAGATTTTTCCTATATATTCCTATGTAAAACTTGGGTCGGCCATTTTGGCCCCACCCTTGCCAGGGGGTCATGATTTGAACAAACTTGAATCTACACTACCTGAGGATGATTCCACATGAGTTCCATCTTTCCTGGCCCAGTGGTTCTTTAGAAGAAGATTTTTAAAGATTTTTCCTATATATTCCTATGTAAAACTTGGGTCGGCCATTTTGGCCCCACCCTAGCCCCGGGGGTCATGATTTGAACAAACTTGAATCTACACTACCTGAGGATGATTCCACATGAGTTTCATCTTTCCTGGCCCAGTGGTTCTTGAGAAGAAGATTTTTAAAGATTTTTCCTATATATTCCTATGTAAAACTTTGATCGGCCATTTTGGCCCCACCCTAGCCCCGGGGGTCATGATTTGAACAAACTTGAATCAACACTACCTGAGGATGATTCCACATGAGTTCCATCTTTCCTGGCCCAGTGGTTCTTAAGAAGAAGATTTTTTTAAAAAATGCCATTAATTTTTCTCTAATTCATAATTAACTCCCCTTGGAAAAGGGCGTGGCCCTTCATTTGAACAAACTTGAATCCCCTTCACCCAAGAATACTTTGTGCCAAGTTTGATTGAAATTGGGCAAGCGGTTCTTGAGAAGAAGTCGAAAATTTGAAAAGTTTACAGACAGATGGACAGACAGACAGACGGACGCCGGACAAAATGTGATCAGAAAAGCTCACTTGAGCCTTCGGCTCAGGTGAGCTAAAAAAAATACCAATAATAATTAATTAGAAAAATGATTTTAAGTTTTAAAAGTTGCATTGATATGTATATAATATTATGAAAGTAAAACATTTGTAGTGTATACTTGTACACTGTATCGGTATAAATCCTTGTCAGAATCTGTACAAAAAGTATTTTTCAGAGTTCGAATTAAGACACGAGAAAAAAATCACACAAAAACCAAAATTCATGCAAGGATTTGATTTCAAATTTGAATTAACTCACAATAAAGTGTGTCAACTCTATTTTATGCTGGTATAAAATGTTTTATACATGGTGTGTTTACATTGAATCAAGGGTTAGGGGTTGTCGGAGTTGAGTACAAATGTATTTGATTTTCATTACAAGATGGGATAGGACTTTGAACGAAAAAAATGTAATTCAATGCTAAATCAGCAACATATCTACACTTGTACAATTTACTGAAAACAAAGGACAGATTCTAGGACCTACTGATATGGAGTTTTTTTTAAAATTAATCTCAGTAAAATAAAAAGCATGTAAATTTAAAATGCGATGTTTCGTTTTTTCTACCAAGTTTTTTTTTTTTTTAAATAAAGCAAACCATGCTCATACTTTCCTCCCGCAATATACATGTAGAAGGGTGCAGATAATTTAATGACACGTGTTTTCAATTACCTGCATTATAAATTGGCGGCATTACTGGGGTTTTTATTTTTTCTCCATAAAAAATGTTAGCAAAAAAGTAACGTCAAATAAATTTTCTAGAATTTCACGTAAAATAACGTCATTCTGACGTTACTGAAACTGACACCAACACCGTGCGCAACGTCATTTCGTTTTATCCATATAAGGAAGTCGTGAAATTTATAAAGTTGGGGATCCTTGATAACTTCGCTATATCCGTGAATTCGCAATATCCGTGTTCGTGCTAAAAGAGATTTACTGTATTATTTTTTGATAAAGATGCAGATCAGTTAGATAAAAAAAAAACCAGTGCAATATAAAAAGAAACATATGGATATATAAATATCATCATCATCATTAGCACAGTGCACTTGTTTGTGCTATCATTATAAGACGTCACAAATCACTTAATTTCATATTACTCTAATCAGCATTGGCATCTAAGGCTATATTATAGAAAATCCTATTTTTGTGTATTTTTATTTGTTACTATTTTTTTAATTAAAGGTACAAATACAAACTGTCTATAAGATCCTTTCTATGACTAAAAATCGTTGACACATTTTAATATAAAATGAGTTAAATAATAGCATGAAAAAATTTCATTTTCAAGTTTCATTTTGTGACATTTCAAGTTAAATAGAAATGTCAAAGCCAAATATGGTGTGTTTTTGATTATGTCAGATAACTAAAATAATAAACAAATTAAACGTCTAAGTAACGTGGGGTTATTCAAGTTCAAAATTACTAAAAATAATTATTTGGTTCTAAATAACATATGTCATGTATATCTACCCTCAGCCTATAGTTTTTTTTATTTTTAAGCTCATATGTACGCCATATAGTTTTCAGAGTTATCTTTGATGAATAAGGAGCAGGTATCCTTAAAATTTGTAAACTGTACAAGTTTATGTATATCTTACAATAATATTATCTTGATTCGATTATTCATCGGTAGGCATAGTAAAATATTGGAAAAACATTTCTTCCAAGTCATCTGTAAAATATAGTACCGGTATATCTATCTTCGCTATTGTAGACTAAACATTTAAAATTGGCGCTTAAAATGATCTTGTGTTCTGAATATCCCCTCCTAAAATTAAAATTCCACCCCCAATAATATGCCCAATGCTAAACCGAAAATTCAACTTCCGGGGGGGGGTATTTCAAAGGGACAGTTTAAAGGACAAAAGAACGCTATGATTAAAAAAAACGAACAAGAAAATTTTGCTGATTGAGGTTAGTTACATCTGCTGATATTACAGTCGACTTATTATTATCGATTTGGTGTTACCTTGTTCACTCATCATGGTCAAAGTTTCGAATATTTTGGGCTGTTGACTAATTTGCATTGCTATGATTTACAAATAAGGTACCAATTTTTCCAAAATATGAATGGTACTGGAAAAAAGATATTCAATACAACAAATCCATATTTTCTTCTTTCGATTCAATTTTTCAGTATCAAATCAATCTCTCATTTTGCGGGTTTTTTTGTTAGGCGGCATCAAAGTTATTGTAGAAAGATGTATGCTAGAAAGTTCTACATAAAGTATATAAGATATTTACCTGTTGATGTTAACAATGTTTTCCGAAATCTTAACCTGTTTAACAGTATGAAGTTGATAAACTTTTCATGAGCTGCTTTCAACATTTAATATCAACTATCTTTGAGACACAATATTCTTTTCGATCCTGTTATTTATTTTGGTACTACTCGTATATCTTTACATCTTTCTAACTTTTTTCAGGACTTTGCATCACTTAAAAGAACATTTATCTATCATCGAAAATTTGTGATTCGAAACAAAAAAAAAACACATGTATTAGTTAGATTTCATGTGTGAGTTTATAATTGTTTATTCAAAAAGTCACACTTATTACATTTAAGCATTGAATTACTGAGTATCATTTTTTGAAAGATGCAGTCTCATAACTGCAATGGTGTGAGCAAACAAATTGAGTAACGCACAATTTTGAATTTTCTATTTAAAATTTCCACCTTATCCTTCATATTAGTTGCAACTGATAGAATAGCCTATGGAACAGCTTTGACCGGAAAGGACAATAATGCACAATGATAACAGATAACGATAATCAAAGTTTGAATTATTTTTTTTTCAATCTAAAGGAAGGATATGTAGATAACGAACAGTATTCAATCTCAAAGTCCATAAAACAATACAAAATAGGAACAGAGCAAACACAGACCTCCGAAACATCAGAGGTGGGATCAGGTGCCATTGAGGAGTGAGCATCCTCTGCTGACCGGTCACGCTCGTAGTGTACTCCTTGTCATGATCAGGAAATAAAGGGAAAAATCCGTCGTCAATTCAGTGTATAAATAATGGACTAACAATTGGTATGAAAAACGTCAGTCCGCATTTGACTCAATGATAGATTGTATTTGCTGACAAGGTCAATGTATCGACCATAGAACTTAGGAAATGATGACTTTAAACGAGACTGTTGATATTCTTGTTTCATCAACTTGTTTGTCAATAATTTACCTCGTTTTAGAAATTGTTTATACGTAGAGTATGCTCTTGCGTATCGAATTAACTGAGATATATACACTCCGTATGCAGGTGATGAAGGTATATTGCTGAATAAACAAATGAATGCTTTTGAGTTTTCAAAACTCTGCAGCATTTTTCAAATCTAAACCTCATAAAATTAAAGTTCTCATGACCAGACTAAGTTTAATGTTGTATCACAAAACTAGAACCTCTAAAAGATGATTATTCATCTGGCCGAGATTTTACTGTAAACCACTTTTAAGTATTATCACATAATTTTTATGCATTGTTATCGATTTTCAGCATACCGATAGGAAAAAATTAAGAAAATTATTTTAAATAAATGAGTTAATTAATACATACATAGGTAGATATAAAAAAGAAATAAAGAAACTATTTTTCATTAGGAAAATGGGATACATGTCCAAAAGAAGGAATTTGATTCCACATGTACTTTTCTAAGCTTAACACCAACAATGATTCGTTTATTACCATAAGCAGTATAGTTTTGCAAAACTTTGAACAAATTCCATTAATTTTAATGTTTGTACTTTCTTAGTATATAAGTCTTTCGTTCAGTTACCCAACCCCTCCCTTTAATTTGCTTCCGACGCCTATGAAATATAATTTATTCATCTTATGACTAAACTGCTAAAAGTGGCGCTTAAATGCCTTTCTGTTCAACTCTAAATCCTCCTAATAAAATCTTAAATCCCCACCTCTAACTTTTTCTAATACTAAAACGAAAGTTAAACTTCCGGGGTACTTTAAAGGGGTATATCAGAGGAGAAAAGGACGCAATATCTCAAAATAATCAAGAAAGAATTGCTAGTAAGTAACATCTTCTGTTGTTATATCTAAGGTAAAGGGGATTGAGGGAAGGCATCAATAAATTCCTGAGAGAAAAGAGAAATTGACTAAAATATTAGCAAAATTATATTGTATAAATCCAACAGGTCAACTTTATTTTGCAGGAGAAAGATGGCGACTTCGTCTACTTGGGCTCAGGAAGTGATCACGTGTGACCTTTGTGACAACCCCACCCAGCAATTCTGTAACAGCTGCCAGATCAGTTTGTGTGGGGACTGTATCAATAAACATGTAGAAAGTCTGAAGTCAGAAACACATGACATTGTTCCATTTAAAGACAGAAGAGAACGGCTCGTATTCTCCTCATGTGCTTTTCATCCAAACCAGAAATGTGAGGGACATTGCCAACAATGTAATGTCCCCGTCTGCTTCAAATGTCTCACAGGTCCCCACAGTGGCCATTCTGTCAAAGATATGTCAGAGATTGTGCAACAGATGAAAGAAGAAATCAAGAAAGAAACAGGGGAAATTGAGTCTTTAATTTCAAAATTCGCTTTAAGTGGAACAAAAACTGATCAAAAGATATATAATTTGACTGAAAAATTTAAAACAATCGAGAGGGAGGGAGAAAATCTGAGAAAAACCTGGCATGAAGAAGTGGACAGCATTTTCGACGCACTACAGTCAAACATTAGGGCAACGAAGGACAGAGGACTCACAACTCTCAGCTCACATAAGTCCATGCTTCAGAATTCAGGGGCAAAATTAGCACTTATAGCGAAAGAGAAGAAGAAAATCCTAAAGTCCAATAAAGTGTCTGATGTCATAAGCTACGAATCAATATTAAAGACAATCAGAGACATTCCTACAGATGTTCATGTAACAATTCCTTCCTTGAAATTCAACAAAATCCCGGGGAGAGAACTCAGCATTGAATTAGGAGAATACAAGGCTATACTGACGCAGACATCACTATCCATTTTATCTGTGAGAAAATTATTGGAGAAAGCTAAAGTTATTGCTAGCATTCCTTCTGGCATAAATCCTTTGGGTCCCATTATCTGTACTGGAGCCAGTGAAGCTTGGATTTGTGGTGGAGACAAATTCGTAAGACGTATTGACATACATGGATCTTTGAAAAACAAGATCACTACCGAATGTGACTCTTATCCGGCTGACATTTCAGTGACAAGGCAAGGAGAACTGATATACAGTGATACTAACAATGGAACTGTGAAGATTGCCAGACAGTGGAGTATAGAGACACTAATCACTCTACCTCAGGGATGGTATCCAGAAGGACTGTGTTGCGCCAGAACAGGGGACGTATTAGTTAGTATGTGTACACCTGATAAAACTCGTCACAAACTACTCTGCTGTCAGGGACAAAGAGCTACACAAGAAATAGATAAAGATAACTATGGACAAAGCATATTTAAAGGTGGGCAATATGGGTTATACGTGGAAAAGAATAACAATGGAGACATTTGTGCCTCTGATATGAATGCTAAGACAGTGATAGTGATGGACAAGACAGGAAGAGTCCGATTCTGTTACGACGGAACACCAGCCAGAAGGAACGGTCCATTCCAACCTGCGCACATTGCTACTGACTCACTGAGCCAGATCATCATCACTGATTATATTAATGACTGTCTTCATGTTTTAGATCAGAATGGACAGTTTCTCAAATGTGTTGACAATTGTGGACTTCGGAGTCCTGCTGGACTGAGTGTGGACAGTGAGGGGAGGTTGTGGGTAGGGTGTTATAATTCAGGTGATGTAAAAGTGATCCAATACCTGGAGTAAAAGAAACATGATCCATCACGATACGTATATATATCCCAGAGTTATTTTTTTTAAAGAACTAGGCGGTCGAATTGCCTAGAGCTTTAATGTATGAAAATCATATTTAATTACGTAAACTTACATTATGTAGTACTAGTATTCAGAGCAAAATTCGTAATAATATTAAAATGTGTGAACTTATAACGAACTCTGCTTTCTTCTTCGCAAACTGTTTCATTATGAAAAAAGCATTGTAGATTCCCTATAAATTGAACCCAAACCATGATTTTCTTGACTATCAATTATTGTTAGAGGTTGACCCGTTTATCACAGCAATAAACAAAATGTAACAAGAATTGGTATGTGACCCTTGAATAACTGGACTTCAAATGTTAAAAGTTATGAAAGTTGTTTCATATGCCTGAACGTGTATTTTTTTTTATGAAAAGTGAATCATTAATTTAAAATTAAATTGGTATTGAATGAAAAAATCCCCAAATTATTTGCCCTCTGTTGCGTGTGCTTGTTTTGGTCAAAGACAAATAAATTCAATTTTTGTGAGATTGTTTTAAATTATATAGTTTTCTAATGTGACTTTCCTTGAGAAAGAGAGGATAAGGTAACACTACCAACCCATCCCAACCACCAAAGAATAGTTCTTTTCCAGTTTGGGGAATTTGTATAGTTTTTTTTTCTTGTCAAAAAATTTGGAGTCTAACATTTGCTAGATTAATGCAGACAGAACCCCCCCCCCCCCCCCCGCTTGAAAGAATCCTGTATTCCCATCTGAAAGAGAATGCAACAACGGAAGAGGTATAACTCTACTATGCTACAGTACCATCAATAAAATATCATTTAACATGGTCAAAAAGTTGCGCTCGGTTCTGGATTTTTTATTTAACCAATTCTTACCTTAACAGCACAGAATTCTGATTTCAAACAATTCATAAACCTCTATCAATTTCTCTCGTACAAATAACTGACATCTGCAGGGAGTGTGTTGGACCGAACTGATCCCCAAATTGGCAGAATATTTTTCGATAGTCTCAATTACAGGCCATGAAGGACTACTAACAAATATTTTGGGGAAACAGTACACGAATTGTGTGCAATAAATATATTCTTTTTCAATGGGTGGCACAAACTATTTTTTTTCACAGACCAACGACAGCTAGGCCTGCAACGATAGCGTTGTATTGTGATATGCGATTTTTAAAAATTATTAAAGAAAATATATCTCCCAATGCATGGCGAATTTAGAGAGGTTTTGGGGAACACCCCCCTCACCCACCCACCCCTGAAATTTCCAAGAAATGGGTAACATGAAATATATGGAGATAATGAACAGAATTCAAGATATAAAGTCCATAACATAATTTAAAAAAAAAACAGAGCAGAGCAAACACGGACCTCCAAATCATCCGAGGCGGGATCAGGTGCCATAAAGGAGTGAGCATCCCCCGCCGACCGGTCACACTCCCTTTGTGTCTTTGTCATGGTCGGGAAATAACGGAAAAACCGTCATCAATTCAGTGTATAAATAATGGACTAACAATTATAATAGTATGAAAAACGTCAGTCTGTATTTGACTCAATGATAAATTGTATTTACTGATGAGGTCATTGTATCGACAATAGAACTTGCAAAATGATGACTTTAAACTAGACTGCTGATATTCTTGTTTCATCAACTAGTTTGTCAATAATTTATCTCGTTTTAAAATTTGTTCATACGTAGAGCATGTTCTTGATTATCGAATCAACTGAAATATATAAACTCCATATGTAGGTGATGAAGGTATATTGCTGCATAAGTAAAGGAAGTTGACGATAGAAAAGTTATATTCATCACGTTTATCATAAAGCTTGGTTGTTATATTACCATTAATGTCTTTTTCAAGTAAAATATGCAAGTATGAAGCAGATGTGTCAGACTCTGTGGAATGTTTTATCTCAAGATCCCTAGGATACATCGTATCGATATAGGAATGGAAATACCATTGTCAATTGACAACACGTCGTCGATAAACCATTGTTGATTGACAATACGTCGTCGATATATCTAAATTAAAAGGAGAAATAAACAAGTAAATTGTAGAAAATAAAAAAAAAATAATAACAAAAAACCATGGTTTTCAGATTTATGCGAAGAATTAAGAATCTCAGTCAAAAACTATGAAAAATTAGTTAACAAATTTCCTTTTAATGCTGAATATCGAAAAGCGTTTTACTCATTACGTTCACGTTTCAGACGTCGATGTAAATACGAGCAGAGACAATGCAAACAAAAGATTTATACTGAGCTTGAGAACTCTCTTAATTCCAATCCTAAATCATTTTGGAAATTAATTAACAAACTTGATCGTTCATCAAAGTGCACAAATGAGGATGTATTACCTCATGACAAGTTTAAAGATCATTTTAAAAAACTATCTTTGGATAATTCAAACTTAAATGCATTTCAAAGGGAAATTATTCAAAAATTTGAAGAGCTAAAAAAGAAACAAGAGTCATATTTTGACATGAATGTACTGAATAGCTCAATCACGTCTAGTGAAATACTTAAAGCCATTAAATCTTTGAAAAATGGTAAATCTCCATCTATTGATTTAATATCAAATGAAATGATAAAAAATAGTACACATACTTTGCTCGAGTCACTTACCAAACTTTTTAATTTTGTATTTGAAAAAGGGGAGTTCCCTAAAATATGGAATGAAACTTTTATTGTCCCATTGCATAAGACAGGTAGTAAATCTGACCCAAACAATTATAGAGGATTATCAGTAAGCTCAAACTTGGGAAAAGTATTCAATAAAATCATACATTTGAGATTAATCAAATTTACTTTAGATAATAATCAAATTAGCAAAAATCAAATTGGCTTTATGGAACACAGCAGAACAGCCGATCATATATTTTCTATAAAATCTATAATTGAGCATTACAAACTCAAAAAGAAAAAAGTTTATGCAGCATTCATTGGTCTGAGAAAAGCATTTGATACTATTTGGAGAACAGGTCTATTTTACATACTTCTAAAAAATGGTGTTCCAAAGAAAATTTTCAATGTGATTTATTCTATGTATGCAAGCACCATGAACAAAATAAAGTTTAATGAGGGGTTAAGTGAACCCTTTATATCTGAAAGGGGTGTCAAACAAGGTGATGTATTAAGTCCCTTGCTTTTTAACATTTTCAAATTGTTGATGAATTAAACAGTATCAATTCTGGTCCGATATTGGTAAAGGACACAAAAATACACTATTTGTTATATGCAGATGACTTAGTTTTGTTGTCAAGTAGTCCTGATGGTCTACAATGTAGCCTTAATACTCTTCAAAATTATTGTGTTAATTGGAAGCTGGAGATTAATACGTCCAAATCAAAAATTCTGGTAATTAATTCTAATGGTAAAACCTTTTTAAACCATTTTACTATTAATGGTATCTGTATTGAAACTGTCGACAAATATTGTTATCTTGGTATAAATCTTAAATGTAATGGCAAATTTAATCTTGCTGCAGCTCGGTTAGTTGATAAAGCCAGGAAAGCATTATTCAAGGTAAAGAAATCCCTCGGTTTACATCATTCCTGTCAATTGCTTGAAAAATTATTTGATACTATGATAATCCCCATTTTGCTTTACAGCAGCGAAGTTTGGGGTATTGACTTAGTCATAAAATATTCAGGCTCAGCATCTTATGAAAAATTTCATATTAAATTTTTAAAAGAAATCTTAGGAGTTCATTGAAAAACTTCAAATAATGGCTGCTATTCTGAACTCGGGAGACTCCCAGTCAAATAAAAAATTATTATGTTTGCTATCAAATACCTTGATCATTTAATTTCAATGGAACGTACATTGGCACATGAAATTTTTATCAAAACTAAAGAAACTAACACATGGTCTATGTGTCTAAAAACTTGTCTTAACAACTTAGGATTTTCTTATTTAACAAATTTTAATATGTCAATGAAACCAGTGCTTGGCATTATTAAACAACGCATTCATGATCAAATATTACAAGAACAAAATGCAAATATAATGAACTCCTCAAAACTGTCTTTTTATCAGAACTTTTGTCTTGATAATAAACGTGCTCATTATGTTGACAAACTAGAGTCACTACATGATAGATCATTTTTAGCAAAAATTAGGTTAAGTGCACACAACTTAGAAATTGAAAAAGGTAGATATGTTGAAATTAATAAAAATAATAAGATATGTAAAGTATGTCAAAACCTTGATATTGAGGATGAAAAACATTTCATTTTGCTATGTCCAAAATATGAAGCACAGAGAAACATATTCAAAACAAAACTATCTACTTTTCCTAACTTGAACCAAACAATCCATAATAATGACAAATTGTTAGAACTACTGATGAAAACTAGTTGTAAAAAGGTTCTTAAAATATTCTCATCATTTTTATGTCAAATATCTGATATAAGAAAAAATATTTTAGCTATAAATGAGTAACTACATTGAACTGAATCATATGTATGTATTTATATAGTATTTTATGAGTACAATACATGATTTGCTACACCAATTGTTTGTATTCTAGTTGTGTTCTACTGTATTTTCATGCTTATCACTATGTTTTCTATGGGCCTTTACCAAATATTTATGCACGTAATTGTCACAGGCTCGTGAAGGCAATTTAAAGAATTGTATGTCACCTGATTTTTTATGTGTGTATGAAATAGTTTGATAGACTGTTGTAGAAAATTAGAGAAAGATGAGTCAAAATTGGGCGCGCTTAATTTGTCTACACCTTACACCCGGTGTACACTTTTCAATAATAATGACAGATCCAGAAATCTTGAAAGGGGGGGGGGCAGTTTTGGATCAGGGTAGGGGTCCATAGCCATGCAAAAAAAATTGATTAATCTTTTTTTTTGGGGTGGGGGTAGGTATTTTTGGACAAAGGCGGATTCAGAGCCGGCTCGCCGGGCGTGCCCCTCCCCCATTTGAAATTTTTGTATGTAAAACTTATATGTCCGTTATCCTAAAATCAAGGGAAAAACTTCTCTTATTTGTAAGAACTTGTCAGATTCCGACTGGCCCCAAAAAGTGCATTGCCTCTAGATCGACCAGCTGGGGGCTTCAGTACAGCCACCAGACCCCTCTCTCTTCTACCCCCCCCCCCCCCCCCCGATACGAAATTCCTGGATCCGCCACTGCTGGCCCCCTTCTAAATCCGACAGTGATAATCAAGTGCAATTCCTCCAAAACCAATCCCTGCTTTTTATATTGCACCATATAAAAAGCAGGGGTTAGAGTCAGAGTAATCTCAGATTAACTTTAGGTGTGCACCATGCATCTACACCCTGTGCAGGGAAGGTTGTAGGGAAATGCACAGCAAATTCATTAATCAATATAGCTGACAAAATTAAAAAAAGATACTGCTGTGGCCCTAATACGCTTCCGTAGTTTATTCCGTGGACCTCACCATATATGCACTTCTTTGTCCTGGATCTTCCAAGGGGAGCCCACTCGATCTTGGACCCCCCAGCCTAGAGCTGGATTTAATTCATCCAAACTGAAATTCGTAGAACCACCCTTGTCTTCTGCGTGATATTGGTTAGTTGTAAAGTGCTGATTCGAAACCTGCAAACTGATATTTTTATAGAAATGTATTCAACTTATTTGAAATACACATGCATTTTAATCCCAAGACAGTTTTTCTCATAATTAAGCTTATATTATACATGTTATATACACAAACCATTGGGCATCATATTAGGGAGGGGCTACACTGTACGGGGTTACAAACCAACAAAAACCATTTGGTGTAAGACAACTATTAAGTGGGGGGAGGGAGCTAATTGTCCCCCGGGGCATAACCCCCCTTTTCCGACGCTGCACTTAGTATAATGGGGGGATCACCACAACTATCGAATCCTCCGGTGACTCATTAAGAAGAGGATTTCTTTGTTTGGTTTTTGATAACAGTTTTTTCATACTTAGAGCAATATACATTGCTGGAAAATGGTTTTTAATAAAAAAAAATCATTACGACGTTCCATTGAACGAGTTACCTTTTAAACATCTTATGATTGATGACGTCACAAATATGGTATTATTGTCCGTGATGAAGTTTCACAAGTGGGTGTGTGTGTCCCGCAATCAAGGAAGGTAGATTCTAAAGCATGCAAGAATTTTATTGTATTTTTCCACTTATTATTATCATGTTCTAGTAAATCAACCAAGTTCTGCACGTAAAACAAATACTAGACAAAAAATACTCCGATCAATATTCCACCGAGAACCAAGAAAGGAAAAGGAAGGATTTCCGAAGTTACTCTGTTTTATACCGGATAAATTATTTAAGGTAATGTAAGATTTTTATTGATAATTAATCAGTAATGATGGAATGCTTATGGTCATATATAATGCCATCTATAATCTGGCTAATTTCAGAATGTGCCGAACCAAATGTTTACAAACAGATAATCTCGATTTTCAAGGCGTTTGGCATCATTGAGATAGAGTTCTTATTAACTAAAACCAAGGATTAAACATTCTTGTTTTCTTTTTTAACTCCTAATGTGCAACAATTATCTTGACAATTGAAAAATCATGTATGTCCAATAAAAGCTTGTTGTTGTAGAGTCTGAGTTATGGCCACTTACGGGAAAGGTGAATTTGGAGGATTCTCTTCGTATCAGACGAGTGATTCAC
Organism: Saccostrea cuccullata; assembly: GCF_032062105.1. NCBI lineage: Eukaryota > Metazoa > Mollusca > Bivalvia > Ostreida > Ostreidae > Saccostrea > Saccostrea cuccullata. The sequence continues at coordinate 449 of NW_026935123.1, read as the reverse complement.
CGCCAGCCACAGGTCAGTCTGACTGCATCAAAATAAGATAACTGTCTTAGGATGAGCTTTTATTACAGGTTATATTTTGTACATTTTAATTGTGAATGTGATAATGATTGCATTGTACATGTAGCAAATTAGAGTGAAACTGCTCCTGCAGGATTTTTAAGAATTTTAAAAGTTGCACTGAAAATAATTGCCAAAATTGTTTGCAGGAGGGGGAGGAGGGAGTGAATTGTCGAGACTAACCAACACCATCAGCAGTAACATACAGAGGATTACACAGAATGGTAAGTCAATACATGTAACTATAACTACCATATACACCATCAGTAGTAACATCTAGATCGCTACATGTAGCTCATACAGGTAGATTTTTTTTTTATTCTAACACAGCTGGTTTCTGTTCTGTTATTGATTTAACTTGTACTCATTGTTTTAATTTTAAGAGCCAGTTA
>NW_026935122.1:0-6470 GCF_032062105.1 Saccostrea cuccullata | reverse complement strand
TCCTACAATATGATATATAACAATTTTCATAAATCATGCGCATGCGCGTGCGCTTCAATATGATTGGCTTAAATTTAAATGGCTGTAACTCCCTTGTTTTTCAACCAAACAGGATGGGATTTGGACCTTACACAGACAGAATAGACTCTTACAAGAGGGTTTGGTCATCATGCACATGCATGCACGTGCGTGCACGTGAAATTAGTAAAATTAAAAATACACTTGTATGAGCGTATTTTTTAATGCTTTTGGATTAAATGCTTCTATATTTAGTATATCAAGATTTCTAAATAGTGTAGACACGATGATATCGTCATTATGCATATGCATTCACATGCGCACGCGTGCTTTGCTAAAATTTGAATATACTTGGTATATTCGGGGAAAACCTTGTTAAAGTCTTAAATCATAGAGTTTGCCTTATTTAATGAAGCTTGGGGAATGTGGCAAAAAAAAGGGAGTTGGGGAGCTTTTGGGGGAAATCTGTAACGGTTCCCGTTTTAATTAGCACTAGTTTATTGTTGTTATTCCTTGAACATTTGCTGCTTTTGTTATGTAACGGTTTTGGAAGTATGAACTAAATGATTTTAAAATTAAAACTACATACATTATCTTAAACCAAATTTTAACTGGAAAATTTGAAAACCACGGGGCATGTCAACGACATGTATCTTTTTATGAAGCGATCGTACAACATAGAAATAGCGATGTAAACACACGAAATAAGAATAGCACAAATCAAGAATCTTGGTTCAAAAAGTTTATTTTGATATACAAAGATATTTTACATTTAAATTAGGCAATCAGTCATTGTTATATCCCTTTTATAACTCTTAAAATTGTCCTACATTAATATAGAAAAATTGAAATTAACTACGTAGATTAAAGAGATACAATTGAAAAAGAGTTTGGTGGCTAACAAAAATGTAAAGTAGAAATTTTACCTCAATTTTCATAACAGTGTCAACCCCCCCCCCCCCCAAACCCCCTAAATATCTTAGATGGTTTCTCATGCAAAGTGTAAGAAAAGGGAAAATTTTCTAAACTCAAAATTCAATCTCGGAAATGTGTTGTGTGGGATGGAGGGAGGGGTTTTAATTAATTTCTTGAACAACCAAATTTTATCCAAAAATTACCAGCTGCCTTACCCGGATTTGACTATATACTGAAAAAGGGGGAAACCAGTTTTTTGGTTTAGCCCCCCCCCCTTAATTTGCCTCCGACGCCTATGAAAGTAAAGTTTTCACCCCCCCCCACCCCCGATTCTACACTGTATATGTACGTGCATGATATTAAAATTGGCAATTAATTTGAAAAAAAAAATTATACTAATAATAATAACAGTTTTCAGTAAATTGAAAGATATACTGTAATACATAACGCTGTTATATTAACACGTGCGTGTACAACACATTTTTACTGAAAACTTTTATGAAAATATTCGGTAAAATTGCTAGGTATGCAAATTCTTTTGATCGTTATGTTTTTTTTTAACTATTTTTAGTATCAATACATATCTTTTTTATTTTCTGAAAAGATATGTATGCCAACTCCTGAATTGAACTGCCATTTCATAGACAAAAAAACCCTTTTTTTTCTATATTGCTAAAATTCGGCCATAACACTCTATAGGTATCTGTTTTAAACAATAATCAAATAATATCAAGTTTTAGGGTTCCATGGAGTTTTAAATTTTGTTCTCTTAAAATACGGACATTATTCAACTAATATACAAGAACATCAGTTAAATTCGCTCTTTCCCTCTCGAAAAACAAATGCTCGGTATCTCGTTCTATTTCGATAGACTTTCCACCCATATCACATGGCTATCTATTACTTTATTTCATTAAAAGTATTTTATAAATTTCAAGCTGCACGATCGCATGTTTATCATATTTTCTTTGTTGTACGATCGCCTATAAGTGTTGCGGATCGCCAAAACGTTTGGCATGTGTTCATCACTTCAAACCATTACTGTAAATCAAATTTTTTTTCCGCGAGAACTTTATTTTCGCGTAAATATGCGCGAAAATTTCTTCGCGTATAATAAATTCCCTTTAAAATTTATAGAGCAATGATCACAATTCGTGAAAATTTTGTCTCGCTAATAAAGAGTCAATGACTATCTCGCGAAAATAAGGTGTCGCGAAAATTAAGTCATCTACAGTATTTCAACGCTTTCTATTTGATGAAGAACTTCATCGGATTTAAAATTTATGATTTACCTATCTACAATGCAAATGTGCCTTTTGGACTGTCGGGTATACGTAATAAGGTAAGAAATACCACTTAAACAGCTTTATGTGTCACGTTAGGGCAGTCACGTTCAAGGAAAACTTAACTTTAACATAATATATGGTGATTTGTAATCTAAGGACTTTTATGGTGTTAAACATGTCTAGTAGCATTTAAAAAGTCAGAAATGTTGAAAGGAAAAATTTCGAGGAAATAGGACAAAATAATGTTTTATTTAACCTCATCTTCCTCATGTAGTTGAATTTAACTATCCGCGTTGCCGATCGCGCGTTTAACGGGGTGTACCTGGTTTCTTACTTTGTTGTACTCCACTCTCACTACTGGGTCTTTGATTTTAATTTCCCGCATAATATATTCTTTTTACGGGTTTTTCAAGAATCTTTTTTTCCATCGGAAATTCACTTTTCTTTTTTTCTTGTTTTAATTCTCCTCTGGGATATACCTCTTCTCCAGTTTACAGCTTTCTTAAAACCGATGCCAGTTTTTATCTATATCGTCTTTCTGGTTCCGAAGTACTTCCAAGTTGATATCTTCTACTCGTATTTCTTTGTTGAAGTTTTTATGATTTCCTTTATCATAGCACATTCTGTTTCTGTTATGGATTTTGATTTTTATATAACAGTTAAATTGAAACTGCATTACACAATCGTCGCTTTTGCCTAGTGGACTCTGGTATTCAAGATCGCTGATCATATTCTCTTCATTTGTAAATATAATATCTAGCATGAGGTGTGTCAGTTCCTTTCAATCTTGTTGGTTTGGTGACATGTTGAGATAATTAGTAATTATCTTGTAAACACTAGATAAATTTGTATTCAGGTGCTTCAATATTGTATCGTGTGTTCCAACTTGCTCTGTCAATTCCTGGACAGTTGATGTCTCCCATCATTAAAATGTTACTTAAGTGTTTATTTGATGCTTCACTTATTAACTGAAGAAGAACAGTTACTATTGTTGTCGCTCACCATTAGAGAATCAGACAGTGATCTGTTCAGTAATTCAATCAGTAAATTGTCTTGGTTGTTAAGTTTTACTTTAACAAAAAATATTCTCATATTTTGTCTCTAGTATCACATCGTAAGCATTTAGTGATTTGTGGGTATAGAGTACCATGCCTCTTCCGATGCAATTGTCGACATTGACTCTAATCATATCATACCCCGGTAATCCCCTAATATGTCTAAACGAAATTCAGACTGGTTAAGCTTATGAACACTGTTCTTTGGTTTCACTTCTGTTATGCCTATCACCATTGGCTTTGAAATGCTAACTCTAGTTTGAAATTCATTAAATTTTTTGCGGAACTGGTCTGCAATTTTAACTGCTTAGAACATTAAAACCTCCACCAGTATTATTTACATCTGTACAATTTCTTTTTCTGACGTTTTTTACTCTGGGGTCTTTACTTCGACTATTCTTCGTGCTCCTGGAGGGCCTCGGACCTTGTATAAAAAATTACCTTGACACTTTTTTCCCATTGCTTTGGCTTCTGTATATAACTTTCTGTCTCCTCTCCTTTAGATTTGTCAGCTCATGACTTAGAGCAATTGAGTCATATTTCTTATCCTCTCCCTTCAGCTGGTTTGCATTTCTCAAGATTGCAATTTTCAGTTCTGGTGTTTCACTAGGATTGGTCGTTTTGTTTTGTTTTTTTGTTGTTGTTGTGTATTTGCCCATAACCTTGTTACCTTGTCAATGTTATAGTTCTTGATGTCTATTGCAAGTTTTACAGACCTGCCTACCCTTCCGCTTTTGGCGTAATTCTTCCGCTTTTTACCACAAAATTACGCTATTACGCCACTTATATTAATTTTACGCATTTGATATTTTGGTGAAAATTCCATTATGAAGGTCTAAATTTAGAGTTAAAGTACGACATGCTGAAATGAAATAAGAATTTCTTATAAAAATAATTCAAAGACCAGTTCGATAATGTACGTAGTATACCTAGTAGTTACATGTGAACTGGTATGGCGAAGATTCGGAAGAAGACGAGAAGACACTACTTATGTTAACTATTAAACGATATTGCAAAACATACAGCCATTTCTACTCAATTAGATTTCTTTTAACATTGCTTAGAAAAAGATAGAGAAATATGAGTGTTAAAAAGATGAAAAAATGGTATAATGTACGATTTCTTTTAACATTCAAACGCAAGTCTTCAAGTAAGTGATTTTATACAAATTGATCAAATGGTTCATTAAGGGTTGAATTGAGTTTGATATAGGATACTGGTACTTTACAACACTTTTTTGCTTGTAGATGATTCGAAAAATTAAGAAAAACTTTATGCCAGCTTTGTTTAGTAATGTACAATTCCGGTTGAATTGATAGAAAATAAAGTATTATAGTAAAACAAACAAATAGGAAAACATGATTGATTACGCTTTTACCTATGAAATTCCACCGAAAAGTGTACTGAAATTACACCCTTGCAATGAAAAGGGTAGGCAGGTCTGGTTTTAACTGTGTCTATAATTTTGTCCATATCAAACTGCTTCCTTTCTTCTTTTAACTCTGGCGAACACTTTTCTACCCCATTAATGATGAGATTGCCTTTTCTTGATTTTCTCTATTTATTTCTGAGATGACAGAAGTTATTATATCGGGTTGATTCGTTTCTTGATGTGTCTCCACAGGTGTAGTTTTGTTTACCATGGTTTGGTCAAATTCTTCTAGATCTCGTACAATCCTTCTAACATCATTTTCATGACATTTTGTGTTAACAACAGTTTCAATATTGGTCATTCTTTGTTCGAATTCTATTACAATGGCCTTGTATCACAGGAGACAGTATTGCTGTCATTGAGTTATTTCTTGAATTGTTATAGCTCACCTAGCCGGAGGCTCAAGTGAGCTTTTCTGATCAAAATTTGTCCATTGTCTGTCGTCGTCGGCATCCTCGTCGTTGATGTAAACTTTTTCATATTTCCGTCTTCTTCTCAAGAACCACTGGGCCAATTTCAACCAAACTTGCTACAAAGTATCCTTGGGTAAAGGGGATTCAAGTTTGTTCAAACGAAGGGCCACGCCTTCTTTCAAGGGGAGATAATTATGAATTTGTGACAAATTAATGGCATTTTTTAAAAAAAATCTTCTTCTCAAGAACCACTGGGCCAGGAAAGATGAAACTGATGTGGAATCATCCTCAGGTAGTGTAGATTAAAGTTTGTTCAAATCATGACCACCGGGGATAGGGTGGGGCTACAATGGTCGATCAAAGTTTTACATAAGAATATATAGGAAAAATCTTTAAAAATCTTCTTCTCAAGAACCATTGGGACAGGAAAGATGAAGACTCATGTTGAATCATCTTCAGGTAGTGTACATTCAAGTTTGTTCAAATCATGACCCCCGGGGTAGGGTGGGGCAACAATGGCCGATCAAAGTTTTACATAGGAATATATAGGGAAATCTTAAAATTTTTTCTTCTCAAGTACTGCAAAGCCATGATTAGTGATATTTATATGGAAGCATCCTCAGGTAGTGTAGATTCCAGTTTGTTCAAATCATAACCCCCCAGGGACAAGGTAGGACCACAATGTGGAGTCAAATTCAAATATATACAAACAAAATGTTTTAAAAAATCTTTTTATCAAGAACTTTCTCAAGAAGTTATATGCATTATTGATATGGAGGCATTCTAAAGTAGTACTGAGTATTAGAATTCAAGCCCCCTCCCCCCACCCCCTCAGTAAACTTTTCAATTCTGATCTGATTGGTGCTTTTTCCTAGCATATGTGCTCAGGTGAGCGCTGTGGCCCCTGGGCCTCTTGTTGAGTCTGGAGCCCCCCCCCTCCCCCTTCTGTGTTTGTTTTGACTGCCATCTTATTTTGTTATGACAGAGGTACGTTCATCTCCTATGTCATTTTGACTCATGTTTACACTTAAATTCAGGATTACTTATCCCCTTTCACAGTAGAAATTATTTTCTGAAGTATATTTTCCTTCAATGTTCAATAATCTTGAGATTTCTTGATTTTTCTGTCTGAAAATTTTTTATCCGCCTTCTTCTCCGGAGGGTACGTGATTTATATCGACGACAAATTATCAATTAAAAATAGTTATTTCCATTCAAATGTCGACACAATATAACCCAGTGAGCTTGAGATAAAAGATACTACCACAGAGTCTGACACTTTTGTTTCATACTTGGACATTAACTAGAAAATAAGACGTAAACAGTAACCTAACAAAGCTATGTGTTAAAC
>NW_026935121.1:0-5000 GCF_032062105.1 Saccostrea cuccullata | reverse complement strand
GCGACAAATTTTGTCCGAGAGTGTTCTCTTTGGTCCCTTAAACGTTCGTCATGAAACTTTTCTTATTTTAAGGATTAGTATCTGTAGTTGTGTACTACGCATTTAAAATTTTCAAATAATTGATTATTGCCATGGAAACCAGGTGAGAGTTAAAATTCTTTAATTTCGATTTTCTCAATAACTACTCAGGCAATCGTTTTGAAACTTTCAATGTTTATTCCTTGCAATGTGTCAAAGTGATTTCTACTTTCAAAATAATTGTAATGAGTCGCTCACAGTTGCCATAGAAACGAAACAGAAAAAAAGATTCAGATGTACACATGTGTTCTCCAAGGTCCAGGTCAAAGGGTCAAAGTTCGTCGTATCCAATAAAAGTTCTTTTCACAAGGATTACATATTTGAAATACGAAAGCCCTAGTACTTACCGTTCAAACGTTATGGCTATTTACTATGTTCAAGACGACCCCCCCCCCTTTTGAAGCACACAGCCAGGTAGAATACACAGATATAACATATACAACTTACAAGTAACTTTTTAAAATCTTCATTCATAAAATTCAGTTCCCGTCATGTGATATTTTGCCATCATTCATTCTCCTCCTGTTTTGTCTCTTGAATTTATAAATATTTTATTTTATCTATATAAAAAAAAATAACGATTGTCAGCTGCATTTATTATCATTTCGCGTTTTCTTGTATATCTATCACTTGTATATTATTCATTTCATTAGATAGTGCAAGTATAAATTAAAAAATTGGTACGTCATTTTCATAGTTTTTATTCATTCAAAAATCTTTTGATCCGCTCCTGAAGGTTCGCGAAGCCTTGATCACCACTGTATACAAAACATTCATCTCGCCGAAAATGTTCATGATTCCGCTAAACTGAGAAAGTTTACACATGATTTATCATCTCATAACATACATCAGCTCTCTGCAATGCAGAAATACTCGAATTGATGGTGGCATGTCAGATTCGTTTTTCGGTAGAACCTCTAAAATGAAAGTGAAAGAGGGAAATTTCAGAGTTCTCACTGGCATTACTATACACAAAATAATTCGGCTGATCTTCTTCATAGATTACATTTCCCAAGCTTTTATGATAGGAAAGATACTGCCAATTAACAAGTATGAGGCTCAGTTCAGTACATCTGCCTAATTTCTTTTATGCAATTCTGCAAATTTAGGAACTTGTAATTTTCCTGCACTACTTTCTTCTCCTACCGATTCTAAAAATAAAATGGGATGTACCCAATTAAGGTCTTCCGTTTCCAACGGAAAGGACTAATACGACTCGATGGTTGTCCAAGCTTAGCTAATGGACCATTGTTTTAGTGATGATAAAAATGAAAGTCTTGTCCAGTACGGGGCGACATATGCTATTGCTTGCAATAGCAGACTTTCTAGTTATTATTATTAAGGTCTTCCGTCTTCACGGAAGACCTTATAGTGATTGTATTGTTTCTTATTATTCTTATTATTTTTACAAAATTTTGTGCACGCGATTTCTCGAAGACTATTCAGCGGTTTTTCATGAAATATGACACAAAATATGTGTCATTATATGAAGTTGTTACATCCGTAGAGAAATTTGGAAAATTCGCATCTGGTGCCAAGTTATGGACAATTTTCTGATTTTAAAATGCGATTTTGTCGCGGACTTTTATCGAAAATGGCTAAGTATATGATATGGAGACTTATTGAAGATGATAGATCATGACTTTCTGGTTTGCAGAATCATATTTTCGTGCATCGTCAGTACTTCCAGTCGTTACGAGATGCAAATTAAAAAAAATCGTATTTCTAACTTTTTTGTTTTTCAACATTTTTTATTTATTTTTGGAATGATAATAGAGACCCTTTGGTTGATGCTTACTATATAAGTTGTTTGGATATTAGTTAATCAGAACTCTAGATATTAATATTTGAAAATCTGAAGCGGGACCAATATGGCGGCTGTCTCTGTCAACTCCGCCATTTCGCGAGTTGGGGCTTATGGAGGCAGCTGAGCGTTTGATTAAATCATGCTGACATACGGATACATGAAATGTAGAAAAACTACTTCGACTCTCACGTAGTAGTGAAATGGTTGGAGGAGTTACCTCCCGTTACTTGTTTATATTATAATAGATAATCGATGTTAATATTGTAATTAATTGGTCAATTGACAAAAGAATTAAACAAGTATTATTGATAAATGATGTTCTGTTAGAAAATAATAATAGTGTTGCCAAAAGAAAGGCAGTCTGTTGTATTTTATCAATATAATATCTGGTAACTTATGATCATTGACTAAGTTGAGGTACAAGGGAGCAGTACAGCCAATTGGCTTGTGTCTTCACTTTGCTACAGAAACCAATTAGTGTATCGATCAAATCGAATTGTGCAAAGTTGCCGTAGTCAGTGATTAGTTAAAATATAGCTGTGTGACGTTAGCTATAAGTTTGTCATTAGGACAGAGAAGCTCTTACAAAGTTAAATATGAGTAAGTATATTGTGAAAGCTACTTGGCTAGAGTTATATAGGCAACTTGGTAAGCAGTTTTTTATACACCAGGCAGGTGTTAAAGGCCACTTCAAAAGGCACCAGGCAGGTAGATTTTGACTTATATAGTCAGTTGTATAGTGAGGCAATTGTCATATGGCACCAGGCAGGTGCCGGTATTAACTGGAGTAATATAATTGTTCAAAGCACTTAGGTCATTCGATTTAAAGACACCAGGCAGGTGTCATATTATTATCGGTATATATTGCATTCAATCATATCCCCAGTAAAACTCGGTATAACCCGAGCACTGACCTACTGACCGCTCAGGCCCGAAACGTTACAGTAGTAAGTTGCAATTGAGTGTCAATCTTATAACTTAATTTCTGTTTCACTGCTTTAGTGTAACTGGGCTAGATACGATATGTAATGTTTATAAATTAATGTGTTACATATGCATGTGTGTACTTTCTTAACGTCGAAACGTCGAAATAAAATAAAGGCGCTAAAAATGTTTTATTTTAAAAATTTAATTGAAGCTATCATACCTATTTAATAGATCAGTCCAAAGAAAAGGCATGAAATATTTACTCGTGGCGTTTGGAGCGAAATTATGAATGCTTTTTATAATTCTTAGACAGGTGAACAGTTGCAAAAGTATACACAAGTATGTTTAGAGCAGTACTCCGAATAGCTTAATGGTTAGCGCGTTGGGGATAAAAAAGTTTTTTAAAAAAAGCGCATTCACGTTGGCGACATGGGTTCTATATTCCTTGTGACAAAAATTTTGAATCTCTTTTCAGCTCGATTTTACGTGGGTTTCTTTTCCTAAAACGGACAATTCGTTGCTCGCAACGAGATCGTATCTAGTTATTATGTTCCCCAAACGAAGTTTGGGAACATATTGTTTTTACTTTTTCTGAATTTTTTCTTTGTTCTCCGGTACTTTTTTGTCCGCGAGTGTTCTCGTAAACTACTCATCCGATCTAGGTGAAACCTTTTTAGGGTCACTAGGTATGTTATGTAGATGTGCGGAACGAAGGTCATTTTGCGCGCACGTGCGTGCAGGTGCGCGCACGTGTAACACGTGAAATGACCAATATAATAGATTTAGCCGTAACTTTTTAAATATTGGATGAAATGCTTTGAAACTCATAATATAAGGATATAATAGTAGTATAGACATGATGACATGGTCAAAATAGCAAGATCTCACGCGCATGCAGGTGCCCTTCGCTGCGATTGGCTGAAACTTAAAGTCTAAATATCTATTTTGTTTTCCGACAAAATCCTTTGAAACTTTGAACATAGTCTTACATTATGGAGATCTACAGCATGATATATAAGAATAACCATGAACGCACGCACATGCATGTGTGCTGCAATCTGATTGGCTAAAACTTTAAATGCCTAGAACTTTCTTGGTTCTCAATAATACAGGGTGAAATTTCAAATATGAATAGATATAATGATTGCCTACATTATACTACTATCAAAAGTAAATACATGGACGTGCATGCACATGCGACCGCACACAATGTATTAAAAGACAGTATACTTGAGTGTTTGATGTTCATGCAGAATTAAGAACTTCTAAATGTCAAGACATGTAACATGCTGAAGCATGCAGATCTTTTTACCCTTGACCTTGAAACTTAGGTCAAGGTCACTGGTAACCTGAATAAAATGTTGATATTAACTATTTACCAAAGTCACCTTGACCTATGAACTTGAAATCGATCTTAACCTTTGTCCTTGACCCAAGGGTAAAAAAAACATGAAGTACATGTACATGTATCTAGAAACACCTTTCAGAGTTTATTTCGATTGACAGGTTAGAAGTTAAAGAGGTGGTGGTTTTTAATGACCTTGACCTTTCATCCAAATGTCACAATCAATCTTAAGTTCTTGGAATAAGATACAAGATTCAACTCCAACGTTAAATAGGTTAAGAATAAAAATAACCCCCCTCCCCACCCCCTACACACACAAACAAATAAAATTAATGGCAACGTAGAGAATCACTGTTAAATTCAAATAACACCTCGGACCCACATAAAATTTCAGGAAAACTGCAGAAAAGAGCTCGAGGAAAGTATATTAAAATATGTCATTTGAGTTTCCAAAGTATATAGAAATTATTAATTTATACAGAAAAAATTACAAATCCTGTCGTGTTTAAAATTAAAGTGCAGATGACCAAAGTTGGCATATAAGCCTTTTATAGCCCATTTATTCAGATGTCGTTAATAGCATTCGATTCTACTGATTTGAAATAATATTTTAATACCAAGCATCCTTTGTTTAATTTACCTTTGAAATTTATTTGAATTTTTTTTAGAATTACGCAATCCCCAGAAATAGCGATTTTCGGTATATTAAAAATCAGTATACATGTACGCTCCTTCGTAAAATAATCAGATATTTGCATTCATGAAAAAAAAATTAATAAGAAGGTGTTAAACAATATAGGTCACATTAGCTGACACGATTGTCTTTTTAAACATCTCTTGTAA
>NW_026935120.1:0-6440 GCF_032062105.1 Saccostrea cuccullata | reverse complement strand
CAGTACGAACAATATTGGATGGATGTAGACACGTATCAAACTGAAGCCCCTGGACTTGATTTTCTACAGAATCATCATTTTTGTTATTACTTTCTTCTTCAGTGATATCAATATTGTCTGAATCTATTGTCTCATTTTCCTCATCATTCTCTTCGATTTGTAAGATATGCCATAAATCTTCATCTTCCTCTTGACAGTTTGTTTCCCAGTTTTCATTTATTTGAACATTTTTGTATAGAGCATTATTTTTTCTTAGCCATCATTAATTCAACACTTGGGTTTTAATACCACACGTTGTCTTTTAAGTAGGACACAGGTATCCAATGACATAAAAAAAGAGTTATTTCATGTAAATTTTAAAAATTTCTTTGACGAATAAAACAATATGCGTTTCTTTTTTTGTTGAGTTTATATTCTACATGTACCTTAATAATGGTGCCTTTAACAAAAACTCTTATCTCCTTTCTTCTTTGCTCCCACTTCTGAAAATTTCACTGGTTGTGGATCTCTCCGACTATTGACATTTTCTCTGTGTATGATGGTTCTTTCCGTTTCCAAAAGCTATGTTTAAAATTAATTATATATATATATTGAAAATGTTAACAAAGGAAAAATAAAAAAAAGTGTTTTAACTTTATAATCATCTTAATCTACAGAACCAAGGTAATATTTCTTTTCTTATTATGTATGATTTTTAGGTCACCCGAGTAACTCAGGTGACCTATTGCTATCCGTTTTGGTCCGGCGTCGTGTGTTAATATTTGAACATTTTCAGCTTCTTCTCAGAAACAACTGAACCAGATTTGGTATGCAGCATCTATGGGTGAAGGGGAACAAGAATTAGGAATTTCAGGGTCCTTTCACCCCTGGGGCCTGAGGGGTGGGGCCAAAACCACTAAAATTATCTTTAAAAATCTTCTTCTTAACTTCAGGACATCAAGCAGGCAAACTGTTATAATGAATGTAATAAACATTGAGTCCTCTACCAAAATTGTAAAATACTTGGCCCCATAGTCAGGGGTTTTAGTGCTAGGCAAGACTATATAGATTATTTAGTGAAAATGCAATATTTCTTTAAAAATATCTGTTTTGGGGTATTAGATAAACTAACTAAGCACATCGTTATAATAAGCAAGAGTGCCTTTTCCAAAATTGTGCATTTTATTGCCCAAGAATCAGGGGTTCAGGTGTTAGGGCTCTTGATTATTCAGTAAAAATACATTAATTTCTTGAAAATATTGTCATTTGCTTCTTGGTTTATGCTTATGATCCAAGTATTTATATTTATGATGAAGAAAAGTGCATCTAGCAAAATGGTCATTTTTTTTTATCCCCCCTCCTGGGTCGGGGGGTTACATAGTCTGAAAATAAATTAATGCTTTGAAATCTGCTCTTTGGTATTAATCAACCATTTTATGATAACATTTGCAAAATTTTGAAATATGTGGCCCCAGGGTCAGTGGTTCTTTTGGAGTGAGGTGCACAACTGGTAGGAAAGTGAAGAACATTTTTTCTTTGTAACTCTGTAACTTTGTATCTATGATATACCTCTGGGTATTGAATAAGTAAAGTTAACAATAGGCCCATGGGCACATTGTGCACATGAGCACTATGGCTAAGAAAAAGTGAAAATGGGAAATACATTGAATTGTGAGCTTTGTGTTGCTTATATATCAATGACTAACAGTCAAAATTTGGATGATTAAATGTGTCTTAAAGCAATGCCCACTTAAAGTAACAAGTCTCTCATATTGTTGTAAAGATTATTATTCATTTACTTTTAGGTGACTGGCCTTCAAGATCATGAAATAAAGTGGTTTTGTCAGCATTTAGGGCATACGACAGTTCATGCAATTCATTACAGAGCCACATCTGGAATGATAGAAAGAATTGAAATATCAAAACTAATCCTAATGCAAAAGAGATGGTCAACATATCCAAATTTGCTGGAAAAAATTCAAGGTCTTCAATCCCTAATAGGAAGAAACCCAATGAAATTGAAAACATAACAGATATGTAGGCATTGAATACTCTGTTTTTCTTTTTAGACATACTTCCCATTTATTACTATAAGTATGTTTAGTGGGATGTGCCCTAATTCATGACCTTGAATTTTGGTAAGATTTATCTCCCCATTTTTAATTAATAAAAAAAATCAATTAAAAAAGTTTGAGCTGGTAAAATTTTTTTTTTCAATTATCATTCTATTTTTAATGTTTCAATGCATCTCTCCATCACAGGATTTATTGATATTCAAATTATTTGAATTTTTATTTTGAAAAAACGCTTTTCCCCATAGACTTCAATGCAATCTTTGTTAATTAACTACTGCTTAATTAATGAAATTTTTGAAAATTTCTCGCGGGCAATCCTTTTCCACTATAAAATGCTTTAATATAATATCAGAGTATTGTATACTTGACGGACATTTAAGGGTAGAGAATTTGGTCCCATTAGGGATTGAAAGCCTTAAAGGACATACGATTTGAAGGTAAATTTTATTTTGTGAAGATGTGATGTAGGAATGATCAAGTGCATTAATATGTTAAATTGTAGTGTGGCTAAATGAACTAAATGTGTACTAGGTTAACCATGCAGTTACTCACCATGTATACATGTTGCTGCCATCATTTTTGCTTGTATGCATTTCTCTTTACTTGCATGTCCTGATGGGCCAAAAATGATATTGTGACCATTTTTTTTTTAAATAGACTGAATGAACACTTACTTACCTGCTAAAATAGCCATTTTAAACTGAAAAATGTTTGAATTTAATTTTCAAATGTAAAATTAATCTTATTAGAAAAGTTTTTAGATATGTTTAAATTGTAAAATTTTAAAAATCCGTTTTTAAATTTGTTCTTTAGATTTTTTAAGGAAGTTCTTAATAATAGAATCAAGCATGGGCATTAGTATGGTTGCGAGAAAAAAAACTAGAAAAAGAGTCCACTGTTATAGCTGATGATGACACCACCACCGTTTCTCGCCTGAAAAAGAGTGTGAATCCAAATATTAAAAAAAAGTGTGACAAGATCCACACTAGGAAAATTTTTTCCTTAATTCTATTTGCTTTGCAGAAAAATCTCGTCCTCGACTTCAAAGGTTATCTTTCAAAAATGATTTATTTATCTTGTAGCACAAATCCAGGGAAACCAAGGAGGAACCTAAAAGGCACTTATTTTCCTTAGTAAATGAACGACTAAGATTATCAGTTATAAAGTTTAATATGTATTTACTCGTCATACCCAATGCCTTACTATGTATAAATTGTATATATTTACATGTACTTATTTTTTTTGTAGAATCACCATATATGTTACGAAAATAAATATAGAAACCTACATCGACATCTTTATTTCACTTGGTCACAAATGGCATTGCCCGGTATTTACAGTCAAGGTGATTCTTGTGTGAGCGAGAATGTCTACAGGATTAAGTGAGCAGTCATCAGTAAAAACAACTCTACTGTGAAATTCCAGAACTACTGTATTTTCGACGCTACTTAAAACAGCGAACTATGACGACAAAAAAATTAAGACAACAAATCAAGACTCTGGAAAAAGAATTCGACAAATGCTTAGATGAGGAAAATGAGGAATATACCAGACCCGAAACTACCTACTTAACGCCAGTACGAAATGTACCAAAATTCAGCGGAAAAGAAGAAAAAGACGAAATTCATGCCGTCGACTGGATAGAAGAAGTTAAACATGTTATTGATAGCCGTCGCATGAATAGAGAAGAGAGTATCGATTTCATAATTTCGAAATTCATAAGAAGTTTACTGGTGGAGAACATTCAAGATCCTTTAACTCATCATGAAGCCAGGCAACACCGAACGAATGTAGTTGAGATCACAAGCAGACTCTGAAGGGACGTAGGAAACCGAACTCAATGGTATGGAACAGGAATCAACTGAACAAAGGCCAACCAACCCTCCTCCACTCGAACAATCAACCCAGACGGGATCAACAAAAACTACAGCACAAAGGACGGTTACCCAAACAACATCAACAAATGTCCAAACGCTAACATCTACAACAACGCAGCCAAGTATTGCACCAAGACAATACCAGCCACAACCACAAAGGGTTACAATGCATCTATGTGGTATGTGAGTTTATATGCATTGACCGATAGGCAAGCGATACAGATATTCCCAATCAATACTACAGAAATTGTAAAGCAGTAGTTTTAATCGCTTGAAGACCAGTTTGAGGTCAACTTTACTGTGTTTAAATACGTTTTCCTTCAGAAATATAAACAAGACAATTGTGAGGAGCATTTGTTTCTGATAGATTTAGCAGTAGTTTCTTTAACTTCCAATTTTCTTTTAAAGAACATCAAACATAAATGATATCTGAAATATAGTTAAGGTCATACGCAATGTACTTTGAATTTTATTGGGTTCTTCCCTGAAGTTGAGGAGTTCCACAAAATGAAGGACCTGTGTGCAATACTTTTAATGTCTATGTATGGATTTGTACACCTCTTCTAAAACAATTTTTGATGAACAAAAATCTGGAATTTATGATTTGTAATTTTTGTGCATTTTTCTTTAAATAATGCAAACATTTTCACAATTTGATATCTTTTCAAAACCCCTGGTAACGCATGCTGATGTTTTTCCTAAGAACATGTAACGGTATTATAAGTTTAAATTTAGAATATCTTGAAAAATTGTCAGTAGGTGACGTACGTTGCGTATGTCCTTAAGTTGGTATCTGACTTCATGTACAAATTGCAGTAAATACAGGTATTGAAAACACCAGAGCAAGAGTTTTCCGGAACAATTGCATCTGTGTCCTTTGAAAGGTATATTCATAGAAGCTATTGTTGTATAGATTAATTAAAATAGAGATAAAACTAGCTATGATTTTTCAATATTTTAATCAGGATTACTCAATTATTATTTTTAACTTATAAATTATTTTACAATTTTCATAAATATTGAGAGTAATTTTTGAGAAATATATATTTTTTAAATTTATTAAAGAGGCTTTTGTTCGAGCAATTTATTTTTAATGGAGCTTGATTCATTTTTAATTTTTGCCATTTATTTATGAACAAATATTTAATAATTTATTTTATGTTATACATTTCAAAAAAAAAAAAGAAATAACAATCTTCTCGAGATCGGTGAGGATGTTTTAAATATATCTGACACAAAACTGGCAGTGATATTTCCAAAAAAGCACTTGGAGGAGGGGGTAAGGGTTAGAGGCATTAAAAGGAAATCGGAAGTGATGGCAATGTAAGCAACTTTGAATTAATAATACAGCTCAATGCACCTTTTAGACTCGCATGGGTTTTTGCATTGTTATCATGTGAAATTGTGTAACGAGGCAACAAAAATATTTTTTTAAATGATTCTTAATTTACTTTTAAGTTTATTTCACTGACTTAAAACTTAATTCACACATAAGTTTTGTAGGATTTTAATACAATTTGGTGATAATTCCCAAATGGTTTGTCGTGGTTTCTCGTCACATGTAGCCGTTTATGTACCCATTTTTTTCTCAAAGCAGTACTTTGCCTTGCATTGACTCCAAAACAGTGAAAATTATGTAACTTTTCTGTAAAATAACATAATCTCATTGTATTTTAAAATAGTAAAGGACAACTCTTGAAAGATATATATTTTGATAACAAGAGCCTGGTCTTGAAATAAATGTGAGAAAACTGTAAAAAAGATATGTTGAAATATACCGATTAATCGATTGTTAAAATCTACAATCGATTGTCTAAAATCAACAGCCTTTCTGACTGATCATCGATTATAAATCGATCATCGTGACAACACTAGTGAACAACTATTAATTTTGATGATTTGGTATTTCTTATTTGATACAAGACATCACTAAGTCTCTTCACAATGGTCCAAGGACCTGTCCATGTTCTGGAAAGTTTGGCTTTAGTTCCGGTAATTATTTTTGGTTGGTTACGGCGGACTAAGTCACCGATGTCATATGTAATTTCTCGCACCTTCCTGTCATAGAATCGTTTCTGACGTTGAGAGAAGTGTCCAGTAACTTCCCGCGCTATTTTACCGGTAATAGCTAATTCTTCTTCTAGTTTTCTCACATAGGCTGATTCATTAGTACTTTGTAATTCATCTGCTTTATCATTCATTTCCGTCATTAAATCCAAAGGTATAGAAGCCTCATTCCCGAATACCATCCTGTAAGGTGTGATTCCAGTTGTTTCATGGGGTGTGGTATTGTAAGCAAGTACTAGGCCATCCACGTATCTGTCCCAGTCAGTTTGATGTATCGTTAAGTATTTAGATAACATGTCCTTGATAGTTCGGTTCAAACGTTCCACCATTCCGTCAGATTGCGGGTGGTAAGCTGTTGTTCTGGTTTTATTAATCTGCATCACCTTGCACATTTCGCGGAATAAACGACTTTCAAATTGGCTCCCCTGGTCGGTGTGAATTT
>NW_026935119.1:0-6308 GCF_032062105.1 Saccostrea cuccullata | reverse complement strand
TCTGATTTGCAATATCTATGCAGTTTTGGATATCAGGTCTTCCGCCACTCTATCGGAAATCTAAAGAGTACAAGTTGTGTCCCATAAATATGAGCAGGATTTATTCACAAACTTGTGCATAAGAAGAACTTGCCGTGGTCCTTAATTAGACATTTCGATATCTATGATGTATTATCAATGAAATACACCTGCATATGGGTTTTTTTTTATCTTACAGCCAGTTGAAATGCAAGAGCATATTCTAAGTAAGAAACATTTGTAAAAGGAGACAATTTATTGACAATTAAGTTAATGAATCAAGAATATCAACAATTCGTTTTAAATCATTATTTCGCATGTTCTTTGACCGATACAATGACCTTGTCTCCATGTTCGGTTTATAACTAAGTTGAATGCTGGCTGGCGTTTTTCATACTTATTGTTAAACCATTATTCACACATTCACTTGTCTACGGATATTTTCCGTTTTCTCAATCAAGACAAGGAGCAAACGGGAGATGTGAACGATTAGCAGGAGAAAGTTACTTCTCCAGAAACGCTGATCCCACCTCTAATGACGTAAGAGGTCCGAGTTTCCTCTGGGTCCGATTTGTATTGTTTTATGAACAAAGACGAGGTTTATGTAGAGATAAGAGAAGGACGATCTAGAAAAGTCAAATATGTCGGACAGAGAAAGCTTACTTCCCTAGACGAATCGAGTTCTGCTTTTGGTTTAACTTACATTGACAAAGAAAAGCACCAATTCCACGTAAGGTAATCTCGGCCAATACATGGTGCTGTACCTCTGACCACTTCTTGTCGGGTTTCTTCTGGAGAAACAACTGTCCTACAAATCTTGAGAACTGATCATGAACCGAAGCATTGCTCTTCAGCTGAAATGTTTAAATTTCAAAAAAAAAATTATACAAATAATGATGGCTATTAGCATTCGAAATGTATTACATGTAACATAAATAATCCTTTTTAAATTCATTTTCATCTTGTATTACATGTAAAATATCAAACAGAATTTAAAATTGATTCAACTCCTTATTGAACGATGCAAGTTTCGGCATAAAAAACTGCCGTTTTTTTAACACCTGCAGGAATATAACAATAAAATCATAGATTTAGTCTATTTTAAGGGGACATCTTTTCGCCAAATTCTTTAAGATAGCTGAGTCTTACCTTCAGGAGAAAGGCAAACAGTACCATGAATTGTTCGTTAAAGGACTGATTTTCTATATGTAGTAGGTGTTCAGCATGTTCTTTTGAGTAAAACGCGTCCTCCCATCTTTCGAAAATGACACGAGAATGTCTACTCAACTGAAAGCCAGAGGAAAGAGCCCCGGCAAATAAGGCTACACATTCTAATCCAGAGAAATTACATGGTTGAGTCTTCTTTAACTTCCTCTTTGAACTCAGTCTCGTATACAACTCATCAATTCTCTTGCATATCCTGCTAACAATGATCTCAATATCTTTCTTTTCATTGTTTCGAAAACAATACTGTAGCATAGAAATTGCGATGATGTCTATTATCGGTAAACACGATTCGTACCACATTTCCAAATCCTCTTCAACGGTGTCTCTAAGGAATCTCTTCGTTAAATTTGTCAGGCAGCTTGTTACATCGCCAGATGGTAAAACAGAAATATCTAATCTGCAGATAATGCTTTTCAGTTTGCCAAGTATGAATTTCTGAAATTGCCTGTCTTTACATACCAATAGTCTTGAGAGTTCTGAAATATTTTTTGTTTTTGTCAAACACGGAACGATATGAGTGCGAGTTCTTTGTATCAAGTCTTGTAATTCTACATCGGTTAGCCTTTCGCATTTTTCTTCAAAGTCTGAAACTTGTTCCGTTTTATCTAAAAGAAAGATATTTTTTTATTCTTGAATTACCAATGACATACAATGCTCTCTCATTTTCTTATCAATCACTTTAGAAAATGCTATTTTATTCCAGTATTGCAATTGAAATTATAAACTTACATGTAAAACAACGAAAACTAAATTCTAAAATATGTTTTCATTGATAAAATGTTATGAATTTGATGATGACATAGCATACCTTTAGAGGAAACCAGACTATGTAATATTCTGGGCTCATTAACTACCGTCTTCTGGTAACTCTCCGCACTGACGAAATAGTCCGTGGTGTAAGGAGCAATAGAGGTATATATTGTAGTGTTGAAGCTGGAATCTGTGGTTGTGTTGCCAGAATTATCCATTTTATAGCTGGATCTTGGGAGACGCAAGCTTATCTGTGGAATTAAACAAGTTTTTGAAAACCGTTTTAAAATAATAAAATTAAAAGTGTCTTACATAAAATGAAATGTCAGTTCTGAATATTTTCAAGATCCCGAAGAACCAAAATGAATTTGAACTATCTTTATTTATATATATTATATATAATCTATATTGGATTCCGAAACTTCACAAAACTCCTTACAAACAAAGATACATTGCGGGTTTCAGTAAATACACAACCAAACCTCTTTCTTTACTCCTCACTAAGATATTAACAGTTACTTCAAGAGTACTGTGCAACAATATATTCAAGAAGGAGTGTTAATCAGATGTAGATACTTAAAAATTCCAAGGAACGTTTGTAGAAATTTGAAATACTAGTAACAAGATTTTACCAAAATCAAAAGCTTAAAACGACTATTAACTTTATACACAAACATTCCCCACAATAAATTAAGGTCAAGGCTTTTTGATATCATATACCCATTCATACGACGAAAATTTACTAATGTGTGCAAATTTACATATAAGTAAATCTACACACGTAAGTAAAAGTTAATTTGTTATACGTTCAGACGAAATTTATGTACTGTTAGTATATCCTTATACTCAGTATTTCCATTTAAAATAAGTAGAAGGACAGATTAAGAATTGTGATTTTTTTTTTTTTAGAAAAGTGTATTTCCTTACTGTTTAGGTAAAAGAATAACTTTTGAATGTTCCTTAAAGACTCAGGTGGGAATCCGATCCTCTAACTTATTGGTACGAAAGAAAAGGACAAAGAATGGTATAAGAATTTACACACAAAGAAGGAAACTTTATTAAAATTTTTGTTAAATGTTGAAAAATGTTTTGGCCTCGGTCCTTAAGACTGCAGAAGAGCCGTTGGGTGTAAAGAAAAAGGTGACTGTTGCCATCCTCTGATTGACGTCTTCAACAGAAATAGGCCGATTGGAATCTTTTTTGGTGTTGGGAAATCTACAGTTAGTATATACATCAAGTATTTGAGGCCATTATAAAATATCCACTTGAATATGATACGTGAAGAATATGGAAATAACGAACAGTATTCAATATCAAACTCCATAAAACAGAGCAAAATAGGAGCAGAGCAAAACACGGACCTTCAAAACATCAGATGTGGGATCAGGTGCCATTGAGGAGTGAGCATCCCATGCCGACCGGTCACATCCGCCGTGTGCTCATTGTCATGATCGGGAAATAACGGAAAATCTGTCGTCAATAAAGTGCACATATATATACAATAGACTAACGATTAGTATGATAAACGTCAGTCATGTAATTATGTATTTTCAAGGAGAATGAAAAGGATGAAGAAAAGGTGATCGATCTCATAAATCTTTGAACAATACAGATATGTGGATAGGAAATTAACACGAACCCCTGACCATTCATGTTGGGATCAAATGCCAAGGAGGATACTTACGAATGCTTACTTTCAACGATTTTATTGATATTCCTGTAACATTTAACTTATATGTGATAATTACCTGAATTAAAACCAGAGAAAGGTAGAAGAGAGTCATCAAGAGCGAATGCATGTTCCTATCATAGCTCCGGGGCATTCAAAAGGAGACAACTTGTATAGTAAGGACACTACTTATTGATACTATAGGGCACTTGTTTGCGACCACAGCTACATCTTTAGAGTCATAAACATAGGTTTGTCAGAAAGGGTGCAAGATGCCCTCATTTTTTCAAATTCGAAAATTTATCTCGGAGGAGATAATGGCTCCTTGCTTAGAGGTTTGCCATCTAGCCACCATTTTACCAAGTTGTATTTTACGCGCCAATTCATAAAGAACCGAAATAAAACTTATAAATGGAGATTTATGCAATAAACAAAATCAAATACATACGTAAGTAAATTTGTTGCGTGTTCATACGACAAAATTTACTCACACGAACTAATAATTTGCTACAAAGTGTATGCCAAACTGTGCAGAATTTGCATATGAGCAAATTAGGTCATACGACAAAAATTGCACATGTTAGTAAATTTACTTATGTGTAAAATATACCGAGGTATGCAAATCATGTCGTACGAATGAGGTAATAGACAGCTGATTTTTCATTAAAAATGGAACTCATAAATTTACTTACCTTGTCATTGGTCATATGCAAAATTTTTCGTTAAAAAACATTCTAATTGTACACACAAGTACACTGAAGTTGACATCAAAAATATGCTTTAGTTTCTAATTAAAAATATCTATGTTGTTTTTGGAGACAAGGTCTTCCAAAAATCTATTGGAATTCTCATGGATACCAATTGCGCCCCGTTATTAGCAGACCTATTTTTGTATTCATATGAAGCAAAATTTGTTCAAAATCTTATACATGAAAGAAGAAAACACTTGTTTGACCTTCAACTTGACATTTAGATACCGGTATAACGACGACGTATTGTATTGTTATTCCCATTCTTATGTCTATACGATATATCCTGGTGAGCTTGAGATAAAAGATACCAAAGCGTCTGACACATCTGTTTCATGCTTGGATATTTTACTTGAAAAAGACGTTAATGGTAACCTAAGAAACAAGCTCTATGATAAAAGTGATGACTTTAACTTTTCAATTGTCAGCTTCCCTTACTCATGCAGCAATGTACCTTCATCACCTGCATACGGAGTTTATATATCTCAATTGATCCGATACGCAAGAGCATGCTCTACGTATGAACATTTTCTAAAACGAGGTAAATTATTGACAAACAAGTTGATGAAACAAGACTATCAACAGTTTTGATTAAAGTCATCATTTCGTAAGTTCTATGGTCGATACAATGGCCTTGTCAGCAAATACAATTTATAATTGAGTCAATTGCTGACTGACGTTTTTCATACTAATTGTAAGCATTATTTATACACTGAATTGACGACGGATTTTTCCGTCATATTCCGATCATGACAAGGAGCACTCGGTCGGCAGGAGATGCTCACTCCTTCATGACACCTGATCTCACTTCTGATGTTTTAGAGGTCCGTGTTTGCTCTGCTCCTATTTTGTATTGTTTTATGGACTTTTGATCGTGAATACTGTTTTTTTATTTCCCTAAGTTCCATTAGAAAAAAGTCCAATTGTAGTCTATTTTTTATTAGATGCTTGTTAAAGAAAAAAAGTTTGAAGGTTATCAAGTTTGTTTGATATGTGCATTTAAAGTAGAAGTAAGACTCATTTCATTTCTACTTCTTTTCATCCATAGACATTCCAGCGTCAGAATCTGCCAACATTCGTTTTAATATTGTCGACATCTTAACGTTATTCTTCTTGTTGGCCTCTATAAGAGCTAGTTACATTTTCCTATATTTCAAATTATTAACTTTAGTAATTTCATGTTCAAATTATAATCAAAATATTATAAGTGTTTAATTATTATTTTAGGGTGACAGTGGCCATAACTTTAAACAGGAAGCAAAATTCAAGATGTACAGAAAAGGAACAAAATTGTATTCTAAATACATTTGTACTTGGTTATACAAAGTCAATTACTGCGATTTTTAAGATGATTGTTTATTTAGTATACTTTTATAGTTTATTTATACAAATTGAGAGGTGTGTTTGTTGAATACAAACAAGCTTACTTGTGTTTTATTATTATCCTAGTTTACCTACCTGTATTTGATATTTGAATTATCCTTTGACACAAATAAAACGTCTTTAAATAATTTCACCTTCAGTGATTCTATATATAGATCTGAAACATACATTACAGAGATATAGTCGACAGCCGATTTAATGACTGGGTGGAATTTCAGAGCAAAGCCTACACACAAAATAATTATATCTACACTTCCTCTTTCGATCTAGGTCGGGTAACACGAAAGATTCAACACTTTATTCTTGACAATTTAAAAATGGGACGTTTATATAAGTTCTTTACGACAATAAAATGTTTTTAATTGTTCGGTTTAAAGGTAATTATCAAATTATCGGTGCATAGTTTCCAAAAGTGGAATCACTTTATTTTATTTTTTGAAATGGAATGATAAATACCAGTGTTTGTTTGTTTTGATTTTCATAGAGAATTAATCTATCAGATAAACAACTTT
>NW_026935118.1:0-64655 GCF_032062105.1 Saccostrea cuccullata | reverse complement strand
AGAGATGCATGATTCTTAAAGAAAAAAAATCAATGACTCCAAAGACAAAACAAAGATGAGTTGATGCTTATAGGAAAAATCCAAATACAATGTAACTCCATGTTGTTATCCTAACTTTTAATGTTATGTGAATATTTTGCCATGGTTCTGCTTTTTGATGCCCTTCTTGTAGATATAATATGTTGATAAGAATTTCTTTAATCTTGTTTTTTTTATCTAAATGATTTTTTCATTTGTTGAAGTTCTTCAATAAAACTCCTAACGGTGCTATGAACTTGAAGAGAATCTCAGTGTAAATGTTAGAAATTTTCAGTTTATTTGTATGACGTCTTTTGTGACTTTCTTTAAAGGTCTCATGAGTAAATCAGGCCTCAAGTCCATCAACAGACTTAAGTCAAAAATTCAAATCAATATAACTTTTGAAATAATCTTGATAAAAAAAAAAACCAAAATATTCATCATATATTTAAATTGGAATATTGTATAAACATGCAAATTTTTAAGCACACAAAATAAACTAGAGGTAATGTGAGCACTGAGCTCACTAAATGATACCCCTCGCCTCCGAATGATTATTATGATAAAGTCCATATTTTGCACTGGGAGACTCGAAATAAGTATCAGATCGAAAAGTAAAATAGAACATGCACAATGGTAGGCATTTTGTAATATTAGGATCTGTGAAAAGTATCATTAAATTTTATTCAGTGGTAAAGGAGGAGTTGCGGATAAGAGATGGGTACCCTACAGTGTTATAGAAAATATGGTGTTAGAACGCACTTTGAAAAAAATTTTCAAAGTGCGTTAAATTTGGGACCAAGCTAACGCACTTTGAAAAAATTAATTTTTTTTTCAAAGTGCGTTGATATCCACCATATTTACGCACTTTGAAAAAAAAATGCAAATCTTGATAAATATTCTAATAAATAATCGGTATGATAAATAATCGATCCTGGTTGACTAACTTATTTTATGATAAGCTCACTTCAGGTCATGAAATATTGACCTTTTAAATATTGTAGGTTTTTATTAATGTTATAATAGATAATGGGTCTTTTAGAAAAATGGAAAGATGATTGTTTAATATCATTATTTTGAATCCTTTCTTTTTCTTAAAAAGTATATTTGTATGAGGCTGTAGATGTAAACAACTTAAAAGTATCGCATTTTTTTCATAAGAAAAGTGAACAATTTGATTTTTCGAAACAATGAAAATTCTTTCTCTATCAAACGTTTTAATGTACTTAAAAAATTCTAGGTTTCATCTATTTAAAGATAACTCATTCGATGAAATTGTCAACGCCATACTAGGTATATACATGTTAATGTAATAGCATAGGCATCGAAACCTAAGTCCCCCATTTATTTTGGAAAAATATACATCGTATAGGCATTGAAAATTTAGCTTACCCTTTCTGGGGTTTATTACTCCCCTCCCTGTTTTATTTGCTACCGACGCTTGTATAATGAAAAGATAAATTGCTGGGCTCAGAGAACTTCTACCCGTCTTCCGCTCTTCCCGACGGTAGTAAATCAATGCATAAGTTTTTGATAGATAACTAAAAATCAAAGCTTTCCATTTCTTAAATTTGAATTCAGAAAATTGTTTTTTACATTTAAAAAAAATTTATTTTTTTTTAAAAGTGCGGTTAAGTTTTTCCATTGTAAAATATATTTATGTAAACTCTTAACGCACTTTGAAAATTTTTTCCAAAGTGCGTTGAGTTGTTCCCAAATTTAACGCACTTTGAAAAAATTTTTCAAACTGCGTAATTTTTTCAAAGTGCGTTGCCACAAATGGCAGTGTCAATGTTTTGCTATGGGAAACCCGAAATGTGTTTCTGATCAAAAATTAAAAAAGGTGTACAATTGCACTAAGTAATAAAGAATCTGTGAAAGTATCATTAAATTTTAGTCAGTGGTATAGGAGGAGTTGGGGATAAGAGATGGGTACCCTTCAATATTATAGAAAGAATGACTGTGTTCATTTTTTGCTCTGGAAAACTCTAAATATGTGTCCGATCAAAAGTAAAATAAAAGGTAGCAATGGCACTATATAACAAAAGATTTTATGAAAGTCTCTTTAAATTTCATTCAGCGGTAAAAGAAGAGTTGCGGATAAGGGATGTGTAACCCAAAGCATAACAGACGGACGTACAGACAGACGGACATCCCGATCGCATTATACCCTCTTGCTTTTCAAGCAGGGGTATAAATATAGATTATGGGCAGAAGGAAAAAAATGATCTTGGTTTTGCTGAAAACTAAAAAATATAATTTAAAAAACCAAACACAAGTGCAAATATTTATCGACATCAATAAATCAAACTTTGCTAAATTACCTGTATTATAAGCAACGATCCCTTTATTTACACTGAAATATTTATGCTCCTTTCGTTCAGACTACAAGGTATGCTAATTTCGACGAATTAAAAAAAAAAGGATATATGTATTAGAAAAAATTATATTCTTTGCATCAAAATATCACATGATTAAAAACCATAGGTCCCGCGGGAAATTATGAAGTTCTTTACTTAGGATTCGTGATCCTGGGAAGGATTAATTTGATATATATGTACAATGTAACGTATTTAAAAAACAACACACATCTACTTTACTGTTGTATGTACAGACGAACTGTTGGGATAAATGTCAATAATTAACACCAAGTCCTTTACAAATGTCATAGAATTCACACCCCCTCATCCATCATTACTTTTCTCAAGGATGGAATTTTGTCTCATCTAGATAGAAAATTGCTATAATTTTTTTTTTATTTAAACGTCAAAACATAGGTTAAATGTAGGTCCTT
This sequence comes from Saccostrea cuccullata, assembly GCF_032062105.1. Classification (NCBI taxonomy): domain Eukaryota; kingdom Metazoa; phylum Mollusca; class Bivalvia; order Ostreida; family Ostreidae; genus Saccostrea; species Saccostrea cuccullata. The sequence continues at coordinate 61,843 of NW_026935118.1, read as the reverse complement.
GATGGGAAGTTGGATTTATAATGAAATTCAAATACACTTATGAAAAGTTTTTTGAATTTTCTTTCACATCTTGAAAGACTGGGGATGACAGTGGTTTACTGTTTGCATGATGGCACTTGAAAATACATGTGTATTTCCCAATATTGTAAAATTGCCCTTTAAGTCCTGGTATGGGTCTTAGATGGTGGCATATCGAAACTATCAATGTCCGAAAATTTCCAGAAAAAATATGTTGGAATGATTAAATTAGCGACCTACATACGCAGGCACGTAGCAACAGGGGGGGGGGCACTTTTTTCCCCCAATATTACTATTGAAAATGTTCATTGAAAGGCTGGTTGCCCCCCTTCTTACCACAGTAAAATGATACAAGGGAAATGTAGTGTTGTACGTCAAAAAGTGGGAATTCTCCTTTTTTTGGCTGTTAAACTTTTTCAGTAAGTATTTTTTTCTTGGCCCCCCTTTCAAAAACGAAGCTACGTAACTGATACGAAATGTGAAGTTAATCTTCAAAGATTCGGGCGTATGGGCATCTTCCCAAGTCAAGGGTTTCTGATCCACTCCGCTCAACATAAACAGAAACCCTTGACTTGGGCAGATGGCCTTGGGGTGAGGCTGAGCGTATTCCTCTGGGGAACAGAAGGGCGAAAGTAACAGAGATAAGCGTTGAGGTCAATTAGATTACGTTTTTTTCTCAGTTTCCCTTGTTTTGTATGAGACATGTTAGGTCAATTACATTGACATTTCCATGTATATTTCACAGTAATACTGTAGGAGGATTTCCGGTGTAAAATCCCTGCCTTATTTGTACCCATACATTTGAAGATCGACAGGTTATTTTTAAAGATTTTGTTGGATATTTCAGAAATGAAACAAAAATCTAGAGTAAAATGATTGAATGAATCAATTATGATGGCCTTTTCAACAGATGCTCTAAAGACACTGATGAATTGCACTCTCCTTGACACACATTAAATTGTAAATTCTTACTTAAATTGTTTTCTTGAGTTTTTGGAATAAAACGATCTCCCAATGACTAAGACCTGGGAAACTGGGCGGATAGTTAAGCTCTGTAAACGTTCCTTTCTTCAACATTCCTTTTTCATTCAATGCTTATATGTAGCAGCGTTTTCAGACTCAAAATTAACTCGGGCACCTGTATTTGAAAAGCTTCTGGCTCAGTTTAATGCAATTTTTAACAAAAACACTACCATTGGTGTTTCTTCCTTATTGTGTAGCTATAGGTTCGTGTAATATCAAACCTGTATACATAAGACAGGTTTGGAGATCTGGCGTCTCTTTGCAATGATAACACTGCAGGTTTCTCTCTGATTCCATTTTTGTGCAAAATAAACAGAAGTATATACATATAATATTTTTAACACAAAATATGGGGGCAAATTTGTCTGTTTATAATGTAACAGTTTTAACCCCCCCCCCTTCCCCCGAAAAAAAAATCATATTTGGGAGGCCCGTTCCAATAAATAATTGAGCATACGGTTGATTATAATAAATGTAGAATCCATGAGTTTTATTTTTTCACATTTGAGAAGTATAACATTTTTAAAAGCACTCTCATTACGAAAAACCACGTGCAGTCTTCGTAGAGAAATTCATTCTTACACACTTCTCTGAACAGAAAACTGTATCAAAATGGTCTTGTCTAAGATGATAAAAATAAGAATGTATGGAAAAAACTGCATTTCATTACAAAAGTCGCTGAAGAACCAATATGAAAGATTCAGAAAACAAGCCTTTCATTCTGTACAGTTTTCAGATGGATTAAGAAATGTAAAAAAAAAATGGAAAAGGAATCTTACAAAATTGCAGTTGAACTGGCTGAATAAGACTTGTAGGGGCACAATTTAGTTTCGGTGAGCAACTTGATATCTATAAATGCCAGATTTACATTGAAAGAAATCGCTAATTTAAGACAAAAAACAATTCATCATAAGTGTAAAATTTTCTAACAAAGGAAATATGAATCTAAAAATATTTCTTTATAAGATGGGTTTCTCAATTCCTTACAAATGCCTCTGAGGCAAACGAAACATGCATTAAATGCCTTTAAAAAAAAGAACGATTAACTTGGATTAGGGGTGGTAAAACATCGGTGCACTTTTTTTTATAGCCAAAAAGAAATTTTGCATCGGAAAGGACCCTGTCGTCTTGATTTTGCAAAGAAATGTCAGAGCGTCAAACATTCATACACGGGTTTCGCTTCAGACAGAAAGTTAGCTAATATAATACCATGGATATGCTAGTGAAGTCCCAACTACTTATTTATTAGCTGTTTTACCCTGAATATCTCGAGTCCATAATTATTTTGAATCCCCCCTTTCCGTTTTTTTTCTTAGCCTCATCGAGTTAGAGATGACGATGTTTGTTTGCTTGATTTCGTTGGAATTATCTACATATGAGTTTTGCTCTATCAGTCTTCTTTGTGCCTTACATAATTCATTCACCTTACAACTGATGCTTACAAAGTATTTCTGAAACATATCGATTCATTTAGAGGTTTAAACATCATTAACGTCGATATTTCATGTAGGGGCTGTCTAGCACTTAAGTTTGCAAAGCAGTTATAAATGTCAGTATTAAATTGAAGCACGTAGCATCAAGGAAATTTTCATTTTTTTCCTTTTTTAAAAATTTTTGTCAAGACCCGGTAAAAAACGCTATTACGTCCCTGAATGTATTATAATTTTACACAGTCGTGCCATACTGCTTATTTTGTTTAGATTTCTAAGAATTATTATGGAAAAACAGTTTTAGAATCCTGTGAAAGAGAAGGCTTTATAACACAGATTGAGAAAGCGCATATACCAGGTTGATCCTTATAATCCTTATAGGCTTTCGTACTGTCTTCCTACGGGTGACCAAATTTTTCTCGTATCGTCGGCTGAAAAAACATGATCATCGAGCAACGCGGAGCAGTCACACTACTATCATTCCAATAACAGCGTGTCACTTTGCTTGATCAACGTGGTCAAGTTTCACATGTTGATTACCATATTACTCATCGATTGGATTTTTGATTTCAATGAAAGTAATACGCGTACTACTTTGCATATGAAATACAGAACACAGCAATACCAACTTACAATACTGTTCAGTCTTTTTGAATGATTGCTCACGAGAATGCAGTAAACAATAATCGCATGTGGACAGACAAGGCACGTTTTTATCATTATCATGATGGTTTTAAAGTATAGCCTTACTAATTTCTTATTACTTATTTATTTACATTAAATATTCTCATATATACGTATCAAAACTATAACTCCATTCGTCAAATCACAACAAATATGACACGTGCTTTTGGGGGAACAGTAAACGGGCTTTGACTGACCACGTGTATGGCATGTCAAACGTTGCAATATTTGATAATCTTGTGATGTATATTCAAAATCTTGTGATGTATGTTCGAAATCTTGTGATGTATATTCAAAATCTTGTGATGTATGTTCGAAATCTTGTGATGTATATTCAAAATCTTGTGATGTATATTCAAAATCTTGTGATGTATGTTCGAAATCTTGTGATGTATATTCAAAATCTTGTGATGTATATTCAATATCTTGTGATGTATATTCTTAAACTTGTGATGTATATTCTATAATCTTGTGATGTATGTTCGAAATCTTGTGATGTATATTCGAAATCTTGTGATGTATGTTTGATAATCTTGTGATGTATATTCGAAATCTTGTGATGTATGTTCGATATCTTGTGATGTATATTCGAAATCTTGTGATGTATATTCTATAATCTTGTGATGTATGTTCGAAATCTTGTGATGTATATTCGAAATCTTGTGATGTATATTCTATAATCTTGTGATGTATATTCAATATCTTGTGATGTATGTTCAAAATCTTGTGATGTATATTCAATATCTTGTGATGTATATTCGATAATCTTGTGATGTATATTCGAAATCTTGTGATGTGTGTTCTACAATTCAGTGATGCGTGCAATAAAATTGCATGACGCAACAGAAAAGTAAGGACAATTTTCATTGGTTAGAAATAACGAAAGTAGCCGCAGCGGTCGTAATGCACACATTGACACAACTTCGCAAGCATGAAATTGACGAATTCAACCTAAAGTCAAAATTATAGGTAATAGAAAAATTGTTTTGGTATCAAGAAGCACTAAGTGAGTCATAACGTGAAAAGTGGGAATCAAGAACATTAATTTGATTTGTTTGAAGGTACATCAAAAACAATTTAGTGGCTTATTGCTGGACTAAACAGCTAAAGGATGTTTTATCCTATTTTTACGTCCTCATATTGTAGTGATGTTGATTAATCGGTATGATTTATTCTATATTGGTGCTAATTAGAATAATCTAACTGTGTCTCGGGACAAACTCTCACCACGCAGGGTTCGAAATTGCATGGCCCATTGCAGCTGCATTGACCGTAGCCCTAGTCCAGGGACGACTTTGCAATAAATAAATAAATAACACGACAAATTTTTAGGAGAAGGGGAATGTCTGGAAAATATTTATTGCTATGCATCATTGAATATTGTCATTCACAAATTTGTCCAATTATTTTTATAGTAAATGTATTGAGCCGGGCTCATTTACAGGATAATGAACAAGGACTGTGGTGACAGTTTAAAATCACGTTCAGACGTTTAGAGAATATGTAATACACACAAAAATATCTCAATGGCATGTATAATATTAAATAGTTTTAAAAATAAAATAAAATATAGCTAGAAATTAACAGCGAAAAATATTTATCACGTATTGTGTCGGGGTAATACGGCTTTATATACAAACAGAAGTAAATAAACACCGATGCAGCAAGATTAAGGTCAAACGTCTCTGCATTGATGTGTCCTCAGCGGGGAGATTTGCATTAAGTCATTAATGATGTTCCCTGCATTTGTGTTAGCCTGATAGTACAACCTTTATTTATAGAATCAATCTAATTCAAATTAGATGTTAGATCCGCTTGCATACTCGCTACACTAACATCTAACAACATCCCGTTGAGGGTCACGTCAGAGGTCAAATTCTATCAATTAATCAAATCCCAGCTGGCAAAATCATCATATATTGTTGAAGCGAATAAATCTTGAGGCGTTCCGAATTTAACCTCTTACGTGACCCTCAATGGGATGACTTGTTAGATGTTAGTGTGGCGAGTATGCGAGCAGATCTAACATCTAATTTTAATTATATTGTTTATAGAATATGATGCAGACAGGGATACCTGGTGAAAACCTTTCGCACCCGTTGAATTATACTTTGTAAAATATTAGTCAAAGGAGCCAGGAAAAAATATTAAACAATTTAATATTATGATAAAAATATTCAATTTACTATTTCTTAAGGTGTTGAATGGATTTTGTTTTCTCAACAGCGGCTGGTGCACGTACCATACTTTTACTCGTAAACTCAATTTGGCGGTGAAGAAGCAGCATTTTCTGTTGCTCACCGTCGCAATAGCTGAGCATTGCTCTACGAGCAATGTGCCCGGCTAAAAATCATAATATTTGTAATGATATATCATATTCTAGACTTGACATACAATAAACAATGATAAGAATTATTGTTGCATATCTGCAGTGATTTTCTTTGATCTTTCTGTGGTGATAATTTATCCCATAATATCACATGTGTGATAATACTTTCCAAACATGTTTCAAAGTTTTTACACTCTTTATCATACAGTTTTAAAGAACAGTTTTATGAGCTCATAAGTATATTAAATGGTTAATTTATCAAAACCTGCATTTAAAAATTCAGAAGTCTTAAGTTAAACCAAATTGTCGAGGGTATTCTTAGTAAGGTATGTCAAAGGTCATGGTTAAGTGACTTTGTAAGGCTGGTATTTTTTCTTTAGTTTTATGGCAATCAGTGCACATGGTAAATAGCATAAAATTACTAATTAAAATGAACAAATGTAGTTCTATGTATGATGTATATAGAGACAATAATATTTCTTTTCTTTTTTCATTTTCAGGAACTTTACGTAGGTCTACAGTTTTAATTTTGGACTCATGCACTAGGAATATCATATCAGCAGAATTGTGCCACTGAATCAAAGGGAACTCTTTTTTTTTAGGTACGCATGATCGATGTAACTTCCTCGATGGTGTGTTGGCTGTTTGCCCATGTGTATTTCGGGGTATAGGTATGTTTAGTCTCAATTTTCTTTCTTAAAAGCCGCATAAGGGGTATATTTTTTCTGATCTCAAATTTTGTCTAAGCATTAATCTTTTTTCTCATTCATGAATTATCTGCTGAGAGTCTAGTTAATTAATTTATTTAATTAAAGCTATATAGTAACATATAGTGAAATTATTTCCTTGTGTGAGACCTAAAGAAAATCAGGTTACTCATTTTTATGACAATTTCTTTGATTTCAGGAGTAGCCTCCCCTTTTAAAGATCAAAAATGGTGATTTTACAGTGCGGCATGCAGTCTGGTCTTCAACGAAGAGTTTTGACACCTGTAATACCCATATTTCTACCATTCACCTCTGTAACCTTTGTTGAGTTCATCAGACTGGTAAGAAAAACAATATTGTTAATTGAAATAATTTTATCAAGATAAATAAAATAATTAATGAAAAAAAAATTACATGAACACTGACTCCCTCATATAAGAAAATGTCACATTTTACACATTGCAATTATACATCATTTACATATTCACATTTTCCCCATTTACACATGCAATTGAATAGATTTAGTGCTTAATAATACATAGCAACAATTATTACACGAATCCTAAGACAATTCACAAAATACATGAATGCATTAAACTGTGAAATACAGATTTCGTACATTTAATTAAAATGCACAACATCAGAACCCCCCCCCCCCCCTTCACAATCTTGCAACTTTCTTTTTAATTCAAAGTCACTAGGCAACACTAAAGATTTCCACTTATTGCTTTTCTGTCCAAGACAGGAAGTTGAGGAACAAAGTTGACAGGACATCCTGAACTGTCTTCGCTACCAGCTTATGAGGGAACCAGCTGCAGTGGACAAAGTATGTTACATCATAGGATAATAGGTAAGTCTCCGGAGTAGTGTTTGTAGCAATTCTCGTACTTGGTCCTGCATCGAAGATTCAGGACTATTGATATTTATCTCTGCTTGGTTTGGTTCTTCCCAGAAACATGTTACTGGTGGTGGTCCCTATATTCTTCTGGCTTTTGTGGTGAGGAATGTTTCATTTCTAGCTCTTTTCTGATCACATTTTGTCTATCTAGCTGTTTGTCTGTCTGTGTGTCCATCTGTCTGTCTGTAAACTTTTCATATTTTCGACTTCTTCTCTAGAACCCATGGACCAATTTCAACCAAACTTGCCAAAAAGCATCCTTGAGTGAAGGGGATTCAAGTTTGTTCAAATAAAGGGCCACACCCTCATTCAAGGGGAGATAATTGGGAATGAATGTAAATTTGATGGTATGTTTTAAAAATCTTGTTCTCAAGAACCACTGTGCCAGGAAAAATGAAACTTATGGAGAAACATCCTCAGGTAGTGTAGATTTAAATTTGTTCAAATCATGACCACCGGGGGGAGGGCGGAGCCACAATGGCTGACCAAAGTTTAACATAAAAATATATATAGGAAAATTCTTTAAAAATCTTCTTCTCAAGAATGACAAAGCCATAATTGATCCTATTTATATGGAAGCATCCTCAGGTAGTGTCGATTCAAGTTTGTTCAAATCATAACCCCCGGGGTAGGGCGGGGCCACAATGGAAGATCAAAGTTTTACATAGAAATATAAAGGAAAAATCTTTAAAAATCTTCTTCTCAAGAACAGCAAAACCCTGATTGATCATATTTATATGGAAGCATCCTTAGGTAGTGTAGATTCAAGTTTGTTCAAATCATGTCCTCGGGGGTAGGACGGGGCCACAAAGGATGATCAAATTTTATATAGAAATATATAGGAAAATTCTTTAAAAATAACCTTCTCAAGAAAAGCAAAGCCATGATTGGTCAAGGGACTACTTTTGGATTTAAACTTTTCAATAAAAAACCAATTTTTACTTTTTCCTAGCCACAGTGCTCAGGTGAGCGATGTGGCCCATGGGCCTCTTGTTTTTTTTTTTTTTTAAAAATGATCAATCATTAAATATAAATAAATCAGTTGTTAAAAAATTTGCTTCATATTTGAAGTGCCTTAAACCAACCCTCTGATGAAAGTGACCAGTGTTTTTTGCACCTTGGAAGGTTTATTGGTAAAATATAAGAAGGAAGTTATGATTTTGGCGTTACTATTGTTGTTATTTAAGTTTGATTCGATTTTTATATTACGAGTATTATGAAACTGTTATTTTGTTACTGACCGATGGTTAATTTTAATTGTGAACAAATGTACAAAGATGAGGAGTATAATATAGTTGGCTATGTATAATGCCCAATTTTTGAACATACTATGTAATAAATATTAATAACAACCTTTGAATAATTGGAAAGACAATATTATAAATATGATAGCATTTTTGTACATGAGCATACATTTTTGAAAGGAAAAATAAATTATTCAATTGCATTAAAAAAAATGTTTTGTTTCATATTCTTGCGAATTATCAGATCATTCTTCTATTATTTAAATACTCTGTCATTATGAAACCTTGTTAATAATTAAGTAAATATTAATTGTACATTTGCACCAATTTTTACATGGCATTTTCACACTAAGAATGCCACATGCAAAATTATATACAGGAACAATTCTGAACAAATATATGCAAGTGAGTTGTAAATTTGATATGTAATGCATACATTACAAAAACCCATGACAGTGTTCACTAAAATGAAATGTATGGACTCTTATATAAATACTTGGTATATGTGATATGGATATTATGGATGATATTTTTGAGAATGACACAAGTAATGAAATTTTTCAGCATTGAATTGGATTCTTGAACCAGAGCCATGTGAACCTGGTCCACCTGTACCTCTCATTGAAGACCTGTTAACATCACCAGAGTATGTTCATTCTGATACCCCTATGGTATGGTTACAGCATGCATTATCCCTCCATTAAAAGAGCTGCATTGGCAATGAAACAACCCAATGTGGTCGATTGTAAGGAAACATAGCATATCAGCTTCCAACTTTGGTGCAGTTCTCAGTTCTAAGCAAAGGCGGTAAGACGTGTGATTAAATTTTTGCGAAATAGACTTTTAAAATTACAGTCAAACTTTGTTATCTCAAACCCATTATCTCATATTTCATGGATATGTCAAAGTAATTTTGAAGTCCAAACCATTTATAAAAGACTGGGACATTTTATTCTTGATAACTCTTTATGTATTATTCTTGAATCCACGGATATTTCCAACATTTTTCTTGGTCTCATTGAGTTTGAGATAATGAGGTTCGACTGTAATGACTAGATATTTGTACATAAAGATGCAGGAAATATAAGATTAATAACCAAAAATCATATTTTCTTCTCCAGATTGACATTGTCACTGAAGAAACAGCTGATGTCGGCTTACAATCTGGAGTCCATCAAGGCTGTTGCATGGGGTATCACTCATGAAGATGATGCTTTGAGAAAGTATGAAAAGGACTTTGATGCAGCTGTAGAGCAGTCAGGTATACAGCACAAAATAACATTCATTCAACCTCTGACATGTTAACATTCAATGTGTCAAAACAAATAACAGGACTTATCCTGGTAAAAAAACAGAAATCAATTACTGAAGTCTAATTGTAAAAAAAAAACTAGAAATATGTCCATAGGACATGAATGCCCCGCCGAGGATATATTAGTAAAGCAACATGAAATTTGTACATGTATAAAATTTGATCAGTTTGGTTCAGGCAGGGCTTATAGTTGGGAATAAAAATGTAGGTCCAGCATCCGAAGCAAGTCTGGTAGTGTCCATCCCTAGATGCATCATCCATGCAAGTTTGGTCTAAGTAGGGCTGATAGTTCCTTAGGAATAAATCTGCTCCAAAAACTTCAACCTGGTCACTCATCTGGAAAATGTAGGTCAGATCCAGCATCCGAAGCAAGTCTGGTAGTGTCCATCCTTAGATGCATCATCCAAGCAAGTTTGGTCTAAGTAGGGCTTATAGTTCCTTAGGAATAAATCTGCTCCAAAAACTTCAACCTGGTCACTCATCTGGAAAATGTAGGTCAGATCCAGCATCTGAAGCAAGTCTGGTAGTGTCCATCCTTAGATGCATCATCCAAGCAAGTTTGGTCTAAGTAGGGCTTATAGTTCCTTAGGAATAAATCTGCTCCAAAAACTTCAACCTGGTCACTCATCTGGAAAATGTAGGTCAGATCCAGCATCCGAAGCAAGTCTGGTAGTGTCCATCCTTAGATGCATCATCCAAGCAAGTTTGGTCTAAGTAGGGCTTATAGTTCCTTAAGAATGGACCTGCTCCAAAAACTTTAATTTGGTCACTCATCTGGAAAATTTAGGTCAGATCCAGCATCCGAAGCAAGTCCGATAGTGTTCATCTCTAGATGCATCATCTATGCAAGTTTGTATCAACATGTAAAGTTTGATAACACCATCTTGAATGGTATGTTTAAAACAGAGCTAAACACTATTTAAGAAAAGTCAGGTCAAGGTCAAAGGAAAGGTCAAGGTCAAAAAATGTTGATGCAGTTGCATAGCTCTCATCAATATCTATCAGCATATGAAGTTTGATGAAAATATCTTGGATAGTTTCTTTGAAACTTAGCTTTGAACAGAGCTAAACACAAAGTGGGACGGAAGGACAGAAGGACAGAAGACGGACATGACAAACACTATATGCCCCGGCCATATTCATGGCGGGGCATAAATATTCAGTTACCAACATATTTCAGAAAATTTGCTTTTTGAAGTAGAAGGATTATGAAAGCTCTACTTAGACTTTGTTTGCATTACAAAATCAATTGTATTATGGTTTGTTTGCATTCAGTAGTATTATAATTTTTTCTGGAAAGGATATGGTTGCATGAATCCGGAGTGTTGGGAGCTTCACCTGATGGCTTAGTTGTTCGACCACCAACATGCAGTGTATTTTATCAAACTCCAGAAGCCAAAGACGCCATTCCTGATATTGTAGAGGTGAAGTGTCCATATACAGCATCGTCTTCAACAGTAGCAGATGGGGCACAAAATTTGAAGGATTTTTCATAGGTAAATAACATTAAAAATCTGTATTGTCCAGTACTTTGAAATTAAAAATCTTGGTGAGTAAATGATTTCAAAACATGTATTAATTTACAAGTGCAGCTGTTCAATATGGTATGAAGATATTGAAAAAGGAGGGGATATGTACTGGTATGACACAACTTAAGTGTTTTTTGATTTTTTTTTAGATCTTAAACAAGATACCCTGTGCCTGAAAACCAGTCACCCGTACTATCATCAAATTCAAGGCCAGCTACACATATGTAACAAAACATTCTGCGACTTAATTGTGTGGACAAGAGTAGACTGCATTGTGATTAGAATAGTAAAAGACATTGAATGGACAGCAAATGTTCCAAAGCTGATAGATTTCTACATTAACATTTTCATTCCAGCACTGATGGAAAACTGAGTTCTGGTTTGAACTTCTTGACACTTAGTTTTGTACCTCTAGAATTTTCTAACAATGGAAAATGGGTAATCATGTTAAATGTGTTGAATGTTCCCAAGTCTCATAAATGTATGATATGATATGTCACAATCCAATGAATCCATCATAAAACTTCTGGCTTATAAGACTATTTTAAATAGCAATGATGATTAATAAAATCTATGTACTACATAAAAAAAGAATATCAAAATTTAGAATCATTTTATTAATGAATTGAAGATGTTATTCTCAAAGTGAAAATGTAACATTTTTGTCTTTCTTAATAAATAAATTGTTGAAAACATGAATTTGTTGAGTTGTGCTTTAAAGGTAAATATACTTTAAACTAGAGATTTAAAATTATAAGTAAACCCTCTTCCAAATTATATTGTCAAATGAAGAATCGAATTGCCAAACATTCTTGTAATAAATCCATGCTAAACAAAAGGGATTTTCATTTTCTGAAGTACATGTATTACAACATACTACAAAGTTAACAAATATAACCATTGACATTGATAACAAATCAAAATTTGCTTATCCCTTGCACTTTGGTATGAATATCTTCACTGTTTAGTGTATACTGTCACACGCCAATGCAAATTTATAATAAGTACATGTATCTTTAAGTAATTTCTTTCAAAAGTGGAGCTTGCAAGTTTACAAGACAAGAACAGAGTTGAAATATTTTTGTTGAGATTGGTCTGTAAGTAGATGGTATGTGACAGAGAATCTCGTAATTCTTTATCCTCTCGTTGGCTCTTTCCACATGAATAAGTGCTTTAGCAATCTTGTAACAGTGCTGCTTCTTGTATGGTAAACTGGCCTCATGTCGATAAAAGAGCTTTTATAATTAAGCAGACACCCTGGGGCAACTGGTCATGAATGGTGAAACCTTTGACCACCAAAATAAGGTCTCCAGCTTTGAACTTTCGTAAAACTTGGCTGTGACGTACAATAGCTACATCAGAAGTAGAACCTGGGTACAGCATGGAGCAAAATGTAAGTGCACCATTTGGAGGCACGCAAGTTACTGCTTTAAAAGTATGGCAACTTTTGTACATACTGTAGGCCATGGCCTGATTATCCATATGTGTTGGGATGTCCTGGGTTGTTTCATTTGCATCCATGGATGCTCTAGCAGAGGAAAAATCCTCAAAAGATTTTGGCAGAGACCCTGAAAAAAAGTTGGAAAAAAATTAATTTGATTATTTGTAATTGTGTAAAAAAATTGTGTTACAGTCAATCTTTCAAGAATACAATAAATTTAACTGCATTAAATTTTTGCAAGTCATTATGATAAATTTTAAAACAAACCTTTGCATTTAAGCCGACTTGGAAAACATTCTACGCTACATTCTACACTACGCCATCAGACAGCATCTTGTATAGGGAAAAGACCACTAATTATTTTCCCATAGAACTCCATACAAACCTTAGGCCCTCTCAGTACTTTACTATGACAATTTCAGAAAAATCTTTAGCATCATTTCAAACTTTGTTCTAAGCCCTAACAAAAAATACTGAAAAAAATATATGGTCCCATGGCGTTTATAGGTCAAAATTGCAGTTATTTTCAACTTATAGAGATTCGCAGTAAATAACACGCGGCATAAAAAATTAACCCCCACTCCTAAAATCTTCCCTGGCATTTCTATAGTTTCTGTAATATTCCCTCATCCCATCATTTATTTCAAAGGTCATTAATTTTACTTTAAAATGAAAACAATTAAATACCTGATTTCAGCCAATGGCGTAACGCCTACCCATTCAGTATTCGGTTTAATGTTCCATAACAAACAAAGCCATGTGTGCATCCGGGGATTTGGTGCTCTCATTCCTATACTTACATACTTACCTGTCCCAGAATTAGTCAATTGTGGTAATTTCAAAGACTATACACCTACCTGTGAACATGTATGAAATTTGAGTCCTGTGACTTCAGTGTATTGGATACTGTGACCATCTCAAATGATGACACCTTACTGCTACCAGCACAATTCAAAGGAGTGAATGACGTCTGGGCCGATGATGATATTTGGATATATTGGTGACTGTAATAAATAAAATATTTGTACAATGAATTGTTTTTGTGCTTTGATGTTAATAAAGTGATATTAAGTCAAAATTGAGTCAATAATTTCATAAGGGTGGATTCTACCCAGAATTAGGTAAAAAGCTCCAAAATTGGATAAATCATAGTTAATTAAGCAAAATTCAAAGGTTTTAAAAAGACTGATATAGAATTTTTTTATGCTTATGCAAAGTATATTTTTTAAGACTCTGATATACTAATTGATTCTTATCTAATCCCTCCTATTGCTTAAGTATGTACAAAAAAGTTTCCCCACCCCCCAGTGAAAAACACTTAAAGAAATAGCAGGTGCCCCCTTTTATTTTTGTTTACAATTAATTTAGACAAGTTTAAATCAATCCTTTTGATAACGAATCAAAGTTCAATGTCTGTAGTCTTATACATTACAATCAGAAGCTACTTTTTGAATTTTATTCTAAGAAAAGGAGAATTTAAATAATTTTTTTTAAAAATTAAAGAAAAGCAAAAACTGAACCCAAAATGTACTTTACAATAAGAGGCTGGAAAGTTAATAAATAAAATTTTTACCTGCAATGTACAGAAAACTGTCCGACAAAATACATCGGGTGGGTAGGGAGTCTCCATTTTCTTCTTATATAGAGAAAATGCCCCTGCTGATCAGAGACCTAAACTCCCAAATAATAACAAAATATGTTAACATAACAGTCAATCTAAGATGTTCATCCCTCAATGGCAACAAGTTTTCATTACAGTAACTGAAATTGTTAGGAAATAGGAAATCACAATTGGAATTCCTTTAAATGTACCTTCTCTTCGTTGTATTTAATATCGTGGATTGATATTGGCTTCCTTTTACTAGACTCTATTTTTAGGGCAAGCAATTCCTTTTCCAGTTGTATTTCTGTTGAGAGGCGCTGCATTTCTTGAGTACAGTTAAATGTGCAGGATGCTGAGTAGTTGTGCTCTGATATCAACTGAAAATATATTGTAAATCATGTACAGTTAAAAGAACTTTATATATTATTAAAAATTATTGAAAATGTTTCAGTGTTGGTCATTTGTCATCATTGGTGTTTTAAATGAGCTTTACTTTTTCTTGATATTGACATTTTGGTGCTTGTGGAATCTGCAACTGGTCCATCTGTGAAGATGACAGGGACTCCTCACTTTTGAGTTTTTTCCTCCTTTGTAAAATAATTAAACTTGAATTATTTTTTTATTCAGTTGTAAGCTACTCTGTTTATACATGTACCCTTTTAAAGATTTTTAGTAAAATATTCTCAATTAAACTCCACCCACCCACCATCCAAAAACAAGATGTCGGTCATATTTTGAAAAATAATTTCACCTTTTTGTACATTCAGGATCAGAGAAATCCATGGCCTTTCCTTCATTCCATGCAAAATATGCAGGGTCCCCCTCCTTCTTACCATCCTTAAAGTGGCAGGAGCAGATGCGATCATTCTGATCTCCTGGTTGGCGATCAGCTCATCTAAAAATATACATTATACAAAGACTGAGTGAAGGAGAATTAAAAAGCAAAACATGTTCATTTAGCATGTTATTATCAAATAGCCTAAATGACTTATTTTTTCATTATTTTTTTTTTTAAATGTTACATTTACTTGCAAGTACAAGATAACCATGTGCATAACATTAACTAATCCGAGATTCCTCTGACTCTAACCCCCGCTTTTATATTGTGACTTGTGCGCACAAGTCACAATATAAAAGCGGGGGTTAGAGTCAGAGGAATCTCGGATTAAACATTAACAAACGGTAACAGTATTTGGTAGTAATAATACGAAATAAAATGTCATAAAAACAGCTGTTAAACAAAAATTAATCTTGCTACAAATTGCACAGTTTTTGTAGTATGTACTCTTCATTATTCTTCTGCTATATTGATTACTACGAGATTTAACTTTTTAGCATGCATGTATAAATACTGTATCTGACAATGCAGCATCGTGACATATCGTTACAAGTACCTACAAATTTTGTCAATACATCTACGTTTACTGAGTTTTTTCCCTAGCAGGCCGAAATATCTCCATCATGTCACCAGGAACAACACTCGTGCATCTCGTAATTAGTGCTGCAATAAACAAACTTATGTGTTTTTTCTCACCTGCATGGTTTTCCCGACGCTTCAGCTACTTTCGTTATTTCTAACCAATGAAAATTGTCCTTACTTTTCTGTTGCGTCATGCAATTTTATTGCACGCATCACTGAATTGTAGAACACACATCACAAGATTTCGAATATACATCACAAGATTATCGAACATGCATCACAAGATTTCGAATATACATCACAAGATTATCAAACATACATCACAAGATTTCGAATATACATCACAAGATTTCGAACATACATCACAAGATTATAGAATATACATCACAAGATTTCGAATATACATCACAAGATATTGAATATACATCACAAGATTTTGAACATACATCACAAGATATTGAATATACATCACAAGATTATAGAATATACATCACAAGATTTCGAATATACATCACAAGATTTCGAACATACATCACAAGATTATAGAATATACATCACAAGATTTCGAATATACATCACAAGATATCGAACATACATCACAAGATTTCGAATATACATCACAAGATTATCAAACATACATCACAAGATTTCGAATATACATCACAAGATTTCGAACATACATCACAAGATTATAGAATATACATCACAAGTTTAAGAATATACATCACAAGATATTGAATATACATCACAAGATTTTGAACATACATCACAAGATTTTGAATATACATCACAAGATTTCGAACATACATCACAAGATTTTGAATATACATCACAAGATTTTGAATATACATCACAAGATTTCGAACATACATCACAAGATTTTGAATATACATCACAAGATTTTGAATATACATCACAAGATTTCGAACATACATCACAAGATTTTGAATATACATCACAAGATTATCGAATATTGCAACGTTTGACATGCCATACACGTGTTGCCGGTGACTACAAATGCCGCACTGGAAAACAATCATTCAATACGATTGGTCAGTGTTATCGGGGTATTGTTGGATTTTGTATTTTATATGCAAAGTAGTATTGATGTCATTCAAACCAAACATCCAATCGATGAATAATATGGTAATCAATTTGAGAAATTTTTACCACGGTCGATCAAGCAAACTGACACGCTGTTATTGGAATGATAGTAATACCTAAGAACACCGGTAATTCAAAAATTAAACAATTCTTAAGTATCAGTCAGACAGTCACATTATCCAGCGATGGGGTATACGATGAGAAACCGATGCGTTTTTTGATGAAAATGGCGTGGTTGCCGGCCGGGCACCACTAGTGATCGGAAGGTGACTGAGGTCATTTTGCGAATCGGTGGGGTCATCGGTAGGACATAATTCGTAGTTAAAATTCAGCGATGTCTCCAACGATGCCTTACATCGCTCCTCATCGGCAACCCATCATTAACACATCTTTCACGGATCGGCCGATGTATGGCCGAGCATCGTCCAATATCCGTTGAATCTGAGGTCATCGGGGGGGTTGAGTGGTGTCCAACAGATAACGGCCGATCATCGGCCGATGTTCGACCAAACATTGGCCCGTAGTCAACCGATGTTCGAACGATGTTCACCAATGTATGAGCGATGTAATATACCTCGGCCGATTATCCTGGAACATCGTTTTATGATCAGCAATGCTTCGCTGGGCCTTTGAAAGTCCGGCCGGCAACCACGACATTTTTATCATTAAAGGCATTGGTTGCCCATCGATTACCCATCGCTGGATAATGTGACTGATACTTAAACGCTACTAGACCGATGTGGACCGATGTTAAGGCATCGTTAACACCACGGATTACCAACGATTACCACCGGTCTACGGCTACCGGCCGGGAAATGTGACCTAGGCATTAGTCGGCCAACAGTCGCCCGATCATCGTTCGCTAAGTCGCAGTTTGATTTTCACCGTCGGCCGACATTTACGAAAACCCAATTCCTAAAAGTCGACCGACCGACGACCGACTTTACAACTTGTTTGCCGAGGTCGGACGATAATCGAAGGTTTGTTGACAAACTATTCAACGAAAAAATCAGCTACACACGCAGGAAAAATTATAACATGGCCCGACAGACACAAAATCGGTCGTCCGACGAAAAAATGGGTCAAACTTGGGCAAGACAACGGCCGAAGAACAGTCGACTATTGCCCAAAGAATCCTATTTTTGCCTAAAAAACCGTCGGCCGTTGGTCGTTTTTGGAAATGTGTCTGAAGTTTAAGCAAAATAATTTTCAATTGATATAGAAAATCTTTGAATGAGTGGGTATTGGTCCAGACTTTCTTGCTACTTTCGGCCGATTGGTATCTCATCTTACTTCGGCTGTAATATGTAAGGAACCAATAAACCGGTATTAGTTTCCCCGTATTCCCTGTATTACAGTGTACTCAGCTGATTTCCATTCGTAATTCAACATAAGATTTTTTTAAATGTCAAATTCATGTTTCCTCTTATGGAGTTTAGTCCTTTCGACATGAAACTTTGCATTTATATATCAAATAATAGATATTGCATTGTCGAAAATTTTACTTAAGCGATGCTACACTTTGAAAATATTTTAACCTTTTTTTTTGGCTTATTCCTTGGGAATGAGTATAACATCATTATAATATCTTCCACTTGGAGCTGTTGATCCTTGACCAAAACTTGGAATGTTAGAAGAATTCAAACACTTTTTTCCTGAAAGGTACGTTTGCAATAATGCGCAAAAGTGATTGCGCACTAGATTTGTCCTCAACAAATAACTAATGTAACGAATAATAACCGAAAGGGTAAATTGATAAATACTTGATGTATTTTCCTATTCTCATGCGAGATTAAATTATTTATGTGTTGATCAGAGTCAATTAGCAAAAATGTATATGATAACAAAAGACTGAACTCTTTAATCAACCTAAACTTCAGGATCTGATGGCGTAAAACAATAGACAAAACGGTTTGTTCCCATCTCGCCTTAACTGTAAAATTTAGCATTCCCATTTCTCCTTAGTAAGCTCTCAGGTGAATTAAGGTGATGAAGATTTAATACATGTATATTTAGCATAAAGTATTTTTTTGGTACAACACTTATTATTTCATTCACAGTATTTATAAATTCCCATTAATTGTTAAATTCAATCTAAAAAATTTTATCATTTAAATTTTATATCAACCTAGTAATGATATTTACAAATACTAAAATTCCCATTTCGCCTTAGTACTTTTTAACTTTTTCTTACCTGTATTTCACAATTAAGGCGAAATGGGAACACACCGACAAAACTGGCATAATTTTTGACGATATTCTTAGTATTTTTTTGACAAGCATGTTCATGTGCAAATTGTGGCTCTGATACATGCCATTGTATATTAAATTATTGCATCCTACTTTGTATCTACAACCTTGAGCATATTTGTTTTGTTTCTTTGTTTATCGTCCTCCTGAAAGAAATTAATGTGTGTCAGTCTGTAATATTTTGTATTCACAGCAAAATTTGCAGATTTCAAATTAGTCTTAAAAAGCCGTTAAACAAATATTCATGTTTCCTAATTTTGATTAAGATGAAAGAATTATCTATTTCCAGATGAATAGTTGGAAGAAACACTTAATTTGGCGCGATACAGGTATAACATGAAAGAAGAAGGGTAATCATCCCATTTTGTCTTCTTCTTGTTTTGTCACAATCCTTGATTGTTGTTAATGACGGTAAACTTCTTTACATTCTGTCAGAATAAATTCAGTCTGTTGTGCGTTCAGCTCAATCGATATATGCTTCCTGGAATCTTAAGACAGCCCCCGTATTATGATATATTGCATATTATTGGTCCACCAATACTCACCTACAGTATCGTAACAACTAGTCGTAAGAAATATAAACAGAATTGTTTTCACAACTAATTGTCATTTTCTCGCTACCATGGATTCTAATTCAAAGATTGATCTTTCCACAAATGTTTGATGTAGTTTTTCTCGTATGAAGATCAAGCATAAATGTTAAAACCTGAAAAAAAAAACTAGATACCTGTGAATTGAGGTGACTTTTGGACTTTTGAGACATGGATGGGAATACGACTTTAAATGACTCTTATTTGGTTCGTCAGATGATGCCTGAGCCACCAGCCTATATCTTCATCCTGGCTAGTGTCTTCTATTCTTTGACCTTCGTGATTGGATTCATCGGAAACATTTTTGTCGTCACCCTCGTATTTGGTTTTAAGCGGATGCAGAGTAGAATGAACTATTTCTTCGTTAATCTTTCGATAACCGACATGCTTATTCTGTTGGTTTGCATGCCTTCGGCCACAGTTGATCTCTTTGCAAAAGAAGTTTGGTACTTCGGCGAGTTCATGTGTAAGTAGTGGTTTTTAAGTTGAAAGTGAAATATTTTTGTTGCAGTCCGGCATAAAAGCATATAAATGAAAAATTGCGAACCCACAGCATAGTTATAGGACGTTAGCATGAGTGTGTATCAAATTAAAATATTACACAAGAAACTGCAAGAAAATAATAAATTATGCAAGAGAGTACGATTACTGACGCAAGTGCATTTAATTTTTAGCTCTAAAATCTTAATAGGCAATCTGATTAATTACAATTGCAATGGTATTATTTTTCAAAAAAGCGTGGTTGTATAAAATTATCACCAGAATCTTCAGGTGGATATATTGTTTAATACATGTACGTGGGCAATATTAAAGTTTTTGCGGGCAAACATACAGATATACAGAGAGACAGACAGAGAGGGCAAAAAGTATAGACCCTCGAATCTTTGATTAAGGGGGCATAAAAACTTCCATCCAAAAGAACGGTTTGGTAAAGGTTCTTGACACGACACATTTAAAATTAAAAATTTTGATTCCTTTTTATAAAATTATAATACATGTAACAGGATATTTTTGTAAAAAAGCGTAAATACCGACAATAAAACAAAGACCTCTCGAAGTGACGATTAAACCCTGTACCATTATTAATGTAGAGTATTCATTTTACAGGTAAAATGGTTCATTACACAGAAAACGTCCTTACTCTGGCATCTGTTATGACGATTCTTGCCATAACTGCAGACCGTTTCAAGGGAATTTGTCACCCTATCCTTTCCAAAGGACACTGGACCAACATTCGTGTATCAGTGGTCATTGCCATTGTTTGGATTCTGGCCATAGTGTGCAGTTTACCTACGTTCTTTTTTCCTGTTTTCAAAGATTCCACATGGGTAGATGGTACCCCAATAAAAGTTTGTCGAATTCCTATCAACAAAGAATGGAAAGTAGGTTTCCTTCTGGCCATATTTATTCTTTTCTTTGCCATACCGTTTTTCGTACTCGCCGGACTAATTTTCTGCATGGGTCGCGCATTATTGTGGCAGCACAACCTCCAAGAAGGTCGCGCGGACAAGGAAGCTTTGTATACTCTGAACAAACGTCGGCGGGTTGTCGTTATGCTCATTCTTGTTGTAGTAGCCTTCTTTTTGTGCCTCTTGCCACAACGCATATTGGGACTGTGGATTATTTTCACAGAGCGGTCAAATTTGGCGTCTCTTGGTCTAGAGGGATACCTAAACCTCGTAACTTTTACCCGTGTAATGGTGTACATAAACAGTGCCATGAATCCGGTAATTTATAACTGCATGTCCACCAAATTCCGTGGAGCCTTAAAGGATCTCTGTTATAGAAGACGCCATTATAATTCCATCAGTCGTACGCACGCCATAACTTTGACTACCATTCCTTCATCAGGATCGTGCCATTCCACCCGCTAATGAAGAGCCTTCGTCTTAATTAAGATGAATCATAAAAAAGTTGTTCTCACTTCTACTTTTGTACGTGATACTATGGCATATAGTGACAAAATCGACATTTTGCTTTATAAATTTAAGTTTGGTCTGTTTGCATTTGATAAGATACATAATAATGCAATAAGTTGTTATAATTTCAAACAAAAGTGAATTTATTTGCAGAAATAGACATACGCTGTAGAGGATTACTAGTACATTATATGTGTGAGTGTCTACGTAACTTTTGATTTAAATTTCGTTATACTTGGCGTTTTGTAAATAAAAAAAGTAATTACATTCCGTGTGTATGTTTTATTTAAGATGAATTATTTGAGCTAAGTTCATTTATTGTCATTATTAAAAGGTTTCTGAAAGCTAGTGTTTCATTTGCGGTGTGCATGGCCCAAACGAACTATTTAGAATTGGTTGTCCTTTGCAAAACCTTTTCGTACATCCTTTTAGGGATCGTATGGTTTTATTCATATGTTAAAGGAAGAAAACAGCTGCATCGGGACTTGAAATTTACTTCAGCTTACTGACAGATTATTATTAGAGTTTGGGTCTTGGCGCATCCATCAATTTAATTGAAGTTTTAATAAGTTTTAATAAATTAAGAGCGAAACCAGTAGAAGTTTTACAAGAAGAGCTTACCTCGATGCCAACTGGTATTTGATGAAGTCTTGTATGAATGAAAAATCCTGTAGATGACGTAAACGAACAAATAATCAATCATAAAAGGCATATCCTCTGGTTGCATATTGATGTTTATGTAACTCACTATGTTATATTTAATCCGAATTATCGTATTCCATACTAGATGATCCATGGTCTTTTAACATAGACTGACGTCTTGGCAGTTAACAGGTACATGTACTCCCCGCGTACTTATATTCATGTAAAACATTTATCTGGTGACCATTTGTCTCTTCAATGCCTTTTCTTCTTATCGCATCGATGTTTTACATTAATTAGTGTCCTCAGTTCTCAACATTTATATAGCACAAAAGGTAACCCCGGGTAATTTACAATTTTGTTTATTTTGAAGAATTGAGTAACAAGTTTTTCCCTTCCTACACATCAAAATTAGACAAACTCACATGTGTGTTGAAAAAAGTTTATTTATCAAACCATGATAACATTCTGAACAAATCAAATCAAAACTTATTCAAACTTTTTAAGTTCTTTAAGTTTTTTAAGTTTTACAGTTCCAGTTTAATAAAATGGATTTCAAAATGTTGATAACCAAATTGCAGTTTCCTTATACAAAAATGGAATAAACATTGTAAAACTGTGATTATTATTGTTTTACAAACAGCGTGACAGTTTGCTTGATGGGGCGTGCTAAAATTTTGTGTGCTGGTTATCATTTTGCTCATCGATTGGATCAATGAAATCAATACTAATTTGCATATGAAACTCGGAATACAAGAATAGCCTGATAATACTGACCAATCACATTGAATGATTGTTTACCAGTACAGCATTTGTAGTCAGCAGCAACACGTGGTCAGTCAAAGCCCATTTTCTGTCTTCAAAAAAGCATACATGTATTATATTTGTTGTGATTTGACCGGATGGGTTTTTAGATATGTATAAGAAAATTTAAAGTATGGAATTAGTAAGGCTACTCTGTTTCTGTTGTACTATATATGTACGTTGCTCTATCAATATCATCATTATAGGAAGTAAAACTTGCTTTGTCCGTTCACGTGTTATTGTTGTTTATTCAATGCGATTGGTTAGTATTGTCAGGGGTATTGCTGTGTTCTGTGTTTCATATGCAAAGTATTATTGATTTCATTGAAATCAAACATCCAATCGATGAGTAAAATGATAATCAGGCATACGAAATTTCAGCACGCCCTATCAAGCAAACTGTCACGCTGTTTGTAAAACAATAATAAGTTCCATTATATCAACATAGGTAATCAGAGATTACAGAGCTCACCTCAACGAATGTTGTCTTTAAGTAAGGCAAAATCACACAATTAACCAACAAAAAGTATATATCCAAAAATGCAACATTTATGCAATTTTGATCTGATATTTTGGAATAGACCTATATAAAAACTTCAAACTAGTTCTTCATCATGAAAACATAATTACAATCCAGCATCTGAAGCAAGTCTGGGAGTTTTCATCCCTTGATGCATCATTTGTGCAAGTTTGGTTTATATAAGCCTTATAGTTTTTTGGTAATAGACCTGCAGCCATAACTTTTACCAGGTCCATTATCTTGAAAATATATGTCGAACTCAGCATCTGAGGCAAGTTCATTAGGGTACATCCTAAGATGTATCATTGATGCAAGTTTGCTCAACATAGGGCTCATAGTTACTTGGAAATGAAACCTGTATAAAAAACTAACCTTTTCAATAATCCAGAAAATGTAGGTCAGATACAGCATCCGAAGCCAGCGTGGTAGAATGCACCCTTAGATGTATAATCCATGCAAGTTTGGTTATTAAAGAGCTCAAAGTTACTTGGAAATGAATCCTGCACCAAAAACTTTAACACGTTCACTCGTGCGGAAAATGTAGGTCAGATTCAGCATCCAAAGCAAGTCTGGTAGTATGCATCCTAAGATGTATCATCCATGCAAGTTTAGTCATTATAGGCTCATAGTAACTTGAAAGTGAATTCTGCACCAAAAACTTTAACATGTTCACTCATCCGGAAAATGTAGGTCAGATTCAGCATTCGAATCAAGTCTGATAGTATGCATACTAAGATGTATCATCCATGCAAGTTTGGTCATTATAGGGTTCGTAGTAACTTGGAAATGAAAACTGCACCAAAAACTTTAACCTGTTCACTCAACCAAAAAATGTAGGTCGGATTCAGCATCCGAAGCAAGTCTGGTAGTTTGCATCCTTAGATGTATCATCCGTGCAAGTTTGGTCATTACAGTGCTCATAGTTACTTGAAAATGGGACCTGCACCAAAAACATTAACCTGTTCAATCATGCGGAAAATGTAGGTCAGATTCAGCATCGAAAGCAAGCCTGGTAGTGTGCATCCTTAGATGTATCATCCATGCAAGTTTGGTCAACATAGGGCTTACAGTACCTTGGAAATGAGACCTACACAAAAAACTGCACCAAAAATGTTAACCTGCACCAAAAACATTAACTTGGTCATTCCTTCGCTGAAATTGCAGCATCTGAAACTTTGACTGGTACAATGAAACACACTAGAAACACCTTCCATGCATCTATAATCAATGTAGGACATAGAAGTACCTAAAAAGAAAACTGCCCCAAAAAACTTAACCTTAGCATGGGACGCCGACACCGACGCCGAGGGTATTACATAAGCTCCCCCAACTTCGTTGAGGTCAGCTAATAATGGATGCTACAATGTTAATTTGCAAATGAAGTTACAGTATCGCAAAGGAGGGATTTGTCTAAGTAAAGGAACATTAGTAATCAGCAAACAAATCACACATAAAATACAAAAAGTAAAACAAGATGTGTTTGTGAAACACTGATGCCCCCGTATGGCAACAGAGTGAACATTAAACTTTTCTTAAATGCAAATTTTATATATTGGTACCTTACCAAAGTAGAATCTCTTAACTGGAAATAAATTGTGAAATATGAAAACCCTATCACCATCTGTTCCCAAGTTATGGCCAGGATAAAGTTTTTCAGAAGTACAGAATTCTTCGAAATCAAGGTCAGAAGGTCAGGGTTATTGGTATCAAATAAAAGGTCTTGCCACAAAAAATACAAATGTGAAGTATGGAAGCCCTTGCCCTAACCGTTCAAAAGTTATGGCAAAGGTTAAAAAGAATTTAAAAGTAGGTCAAACTTCAAGATCAAGGTCAGAAGGTCAAGGTTTTTGGTATTTAATGAATTTTCTTGTCACAAAGATTACATATGAAGTATGAAAGCCCTAGCCCTTACCGTTAAAAAGTTATTGCCTAGGTCAATGTTTTCCATAAGTCCGGAAATCTCTAAGGTCAAGGTCAAAAGGTCAAGGTTATTGGTATCCAATGAAAGGTCTTGTCACAAAGAATACAACTATATAGTATGGAAGCTCTAGCTCTAACCGTTCAAAAGTTATTGCCTAGGTTAAAGTTTTTTTTTTCATAAGTCAGGAAATCTCGAAGGTCAAGGTCAAAAGGTCAAGGCTATTGGTATCCAATGAAAGGTCTTGCCACAAAGAATACATGTTTGTATTATGGAAGGCTTAGCTCTAACCGTTCAAAAGTTATTGCCAAGTTTAAATTTTTCTTACGTCCAGAAATCTCTAAGTTCAAGGTCAAAAGGTTATTAATGAACGGTCTTGCCACAAAGAATAAATATGTGAAGTATGAAAGCCCTAGCTTTAACCGTTCAAAAGTTATGGCCAAGGTTGAAAATTTTAAAAAGTAGGTCAAACTCCAAGGTCAAAGGGTCAAAATTCTTGATATCAAATGAAAGGTCTTGTCTTGTGACAAGGAAGGATATGGAAATAACGAACAGTATTCAATCTCAACGTCCATTAAACAAATATACAAAATAAGAGCAGAGCAAACACGGACCTCCGAAACATCAGAGGTGGGATCAGGTGCCATGGAGGAGTGAGCATCCCCTGCCGACCGGTCACACCCGCCGTGTGCTCGTTGTCATAATCAGGATATAACGGAAAAAATCCGTGGTCAATTCAGTGTATAAATAATGGACTAACAATTGGTATGAAAAGGAATAAATACCCCAGGTAAACAAAGTATGAAAGCACTAGCTTTTACCTTTTTAAATATATGGTCAAGGTTTGTTTTTTAAATGTAGGTCAAACTCCAAGGTCAAAGGGTCAAAGTTCTTGAAATCAAATGAAGCGTTTTCTTACAAGGATTAAATATGTGAAGTATAAAACTCTAGCCCTTACCGTTGAAAAGTTATTGCAAAGGTGAAAGTTTTTTCATAAGTATAGAAATCTTCAAGGTCAAAAGGTCAAAGTTGGTGGTATCCAATGAAAGCTCTTGCCATAAAAATTACATATGAGAAGTAAAAATATCCTGGTATTCACTGTTCAAAAGATATGGCCAAAGTAAAAGTTTGGAATTTTTGTGTAAAAGTGGGTCAAACTCCAAGGTCAAGGTCAAAAGGTCAAATTTTGTGGTACCCAAAGAAAGCTCTTGTCACAAGGAATACACATATTAATTAAATATTAAAATCATAGCACCACTAAATCAAAAGTTATGGGCAAGGTTAAAGTTTTTGCGAACAGACAGACAGACAGAGAGAGAGACAGACGGACGGACACGGCAAAATAAACTATACACCCCCGAAACTTCGTTTACGGGGGCATAATTGCAAGAAACGAAATATATGCTCGATATCCAAAAACCGCATTACATAATGTCTATCTATAGAGCGTGTATCAAAAACTATAGGATAAGTGTATTTACGCAAAAATCGAATAGTGGCAGCAGGTGGGGTAAAGAGCCCACCAGTTGAGAGGATTTGTAAAATCATCGCAACTATCCCACCAAGGCTACGGCATACATATCATGTCCCATTAGAACAATCAAGAAGGTTTAAGGGTAAGGCATAACATGCAAAAGTGATTAGGAGCTATTATTAAGTATTTGAAGCTAACACTACAGAACAAGACAAAATAAAGCAAAATCATCTGTTTTTGTATCTGTATGATATGTCGAACATAATACTATAATGGTAAATAAGGAAGCATTAGGGAGAGTGGTCGATTAAAATATGAAATATTAAGAATATTATTTTCTCCGTAAACGGAAACATGAAAAAAACGAACAGAAATCAAGCTTAAGGTTCATTAAAACAAATCATACCGGGAGCTGAGCAAATATGCACCACTAGACACATCAGAGGTGGGATCGGTTGTCATCAGATAAAATGTTTCCTCTGTTGACCGGTGTCGCATGATATTAACGTACGATCGGACAAACGAAAAAAAAAAAACGAAGACAATTCATGTTGAAATAATTGCCTAGCAATTCATTGTATGAAAAACGTTAGTCAGCGTTCGACAATATAATAATAATAGATTGAATTTACTGACAAAGTCATTGTATCGACCATAAAATTTAAAAAAGAAAATCTCTTCTGTATGAATATTTAAAGTAAAAGTTAAGATATTCATACGACAAGCCCTTTTGCTATTTATTCGGAAAATAAAATTTATCTTCAAATTACACAGATATCTCTCATTTTAGAGAGATATCTCTTAAAAAATAGAGATAGCTCCCAACTTACTGAGATATCTCTCATTTTTAAGAGATATCTCTTTGAGAAAGAACTTAGAGAGATACCTCTTATTCTTACAGAGATATCTCTTTTTATAAGAGAGATATCTCTTCCATTTAAACAGATATCTCGATCTTTCTCCTTAAGAGATATCTCTTTTACTTTTGAAGATATCTTTCCAAAAAAGATATCTCTTAAAGTAAAAGAGATATCTTTCTTAATTTATATTAAGAGATATGTCTTAAAGTGAAAAGATATTTTTCAAAAGTGTCTTAAAGAGATATCTCTCAAACAAAAAGAGATATTATATCTTTATTTCAAAGCGATATCTCTATTCATTATTTTTATTTAAATTCCATTTAAAATGACTTCTCCCTTTACCATAGTAAGTTTTTTATTCACGGGAGTACATGAAGTATTTTTAAATTTCGACATATTCATGATATTCTACATTATAGCTATTCTAAATATGTTAAATAATTTAGTGTTGTCTAGATTTCAAATTAATAATAGTTGATTATTTTAAAAGCAGAGAAAATTAGGTCCATTGCATTTGAGATTATATGCTTTTGATCGTTTTCCTGAATATATGAAACTTTTAGCATTTTTATCAACGAAGTTGCCATTATTATTTGTTGTTTCAAACAAGCGATTTATAACATTTTTGTCTTCATACACATGTAATACATATATCATTCTGGGTATTGCATGCTCAGTCTTTTTTTATAACAGCTAGCGAAATTATTCCAGAGACTTTACTTCCTGTTTCGCTTTCATTTTAAAGGGGAGAATTAATTATTTTATTTTATGGATCACTGAAAAAGAGATACCGGGGTATCTCTTTCATTAAAAGATATCTCTTTTTGAAAATATAAAGAGATATCTCTCTAACTAAGAAAGATATCTTTTAACCTTGTTAAAGAGATATCTCTCTAACTTTAAGAGATATCTCTCTCGCTTAAAAAGATATCTCTCTAGCTTATAAAGATATCTCCTAAGTAAAAGAGATATTTCTCTTACAAAAAGAGATATCTCTTTTGTTTAAAGAGATATATCTCTCTTTTGTTTAAAGAGATATCTCTCTAAGGTATAAATATATCTCTATTAGTCAAAGAGATATCTCTCTATGCTAGAGAGATATCTCTCTTATTAAAAAAAAATTTATTTCACGAATAAATAGTAAGGGTTTGCCATATATTTACATAAATAATGAATTTTTAACTAAATAAACACAATAGTGCATTTTCGAAGCATCTAATTATAAAACAAAACATAAAAAATATATAACTATTTTAGACCTTTCTCTTAGACCTAATAGTAAACTCTTCCCTGAGCTTCGTTTTACATGCCATTGATGTAAATTGAAGTCCCCTCTCTTTTCTGTGTTGTATATGTTTTTCTATCAAATATTTTTCTGTTCTCTTTTCTGAATACTTGAGTTTCAAACCTATTTATCGTTTCTTTTTTGTACTCATTCATTTTTCACCTGACATATTCATCATCCGCTGACATTGAAATTGTTTCTAAATAATTCTCTTTTACCTCTCACTAACATTTCTTACAGAATTGCAGATTTTATTTGAAAAAAAAAAAATAGAGCAGAAAGTACAATACCCATCCCTTCCATCTTTACTCTCATCTCTATCTTAACTTTGCCAGTATGGAATACGCTCTTTTAGCCAGTTGACCTTTATTCGTGTCTTTTGACTTCCTTTACTCCCTATATATTCTGTCCTTCTCTGTGTCTGACGTAGTCCGCTCTGTGTAAGATTGTAGCTGTACATGTTTATTCTCCTGTTTCTCCTGGGAGGGTATGGTTCCACCACTTCGCAATATAAGATAAAAAACTTCAAAGGTGATATTTGTAGGAGTCACCAGAGTTCTAAGGTTTAAAAGTTTGGGTGCTTGGTCGTCTACATCATGTTCATGATTGAGCCGACGCTTCCTCGACTTTTCCCTACCTATAAACGGATAAAGTGGATTTCTTCAGAGAGGTCTATTACTTCTTCTGAGGCACCAAACTCTTTTCAAGGGCTTTTACTGTCTCCACTGGCTTAGAATACCCCTTTACATATGCAGTTAACTTGATCTTTTTTTTTTCGCAGTCAAGAAATAGCATGATGAGCAGCAGAAGGGTACACATTCAAGAGGAAAATCGCCTCTCCCCAAAGAACCATCGGCTCCTCACAGTCAAGGCACTGATAAGCCTTCCATCTTATTCAGTCTTGAATTACTGCTTCAATTATGGTCTGGAAAAAGAGCATTAGTGCTACAACTTGTTCACGCTTTTTATACTGTTAATATACAAGTGTATTATCTGCATCTTCCATCAGCAGTTATTTCTGTTTGGACTACATGTGTAAATAAATTCACAATAGAAGAGAATGGAGAAAGGAATTTCTAAAAATACTTCTAGGAACTTTTTCAAATATACGCGAATGAGAAAAATCTAAGAAAACCAAACAAAAAAGAATCAATTTAGTTAAGTGTGATCAGGAACATTCTTCGACAAGCCTTCAATTTATCATGATGATACATCAGCTCATGATTACAGTTTGTCAAGTTCTGTATTTTGCAGGTAACAGCTGAAAAGTTTTGTATATTTGTACATGGGTCATAGTATATTTATCCTATTTTACATTTCCATTGCCTCCATTGCCGAACCGTACTGATCATCAGTTTTTGATTTATTGCAAACAGAGACCTCGAAAATATCAAAGGTAGGTCAGGTGCCATGTAAAGGTAAAGTATCCCCTGTGTCCAAATAAAAACTGTATTTGATGATAGGTTATTTAAGCAATCACTAGTTAGTAGAGTATGCCAGGGCATCAACGATAGTGGGAAACATGGGATAATTTGCATAACGGGCGAAGAATTATCCCATGTTTCCCATGTTTCCTAATATTTCCATTTCATTGTGAAATAAAATTGTAGATTTAGATTTTTAAAATGTAGACATAGATTTAAATTACGTCAAACCAAAGGCAGCCGCACGAGATTTACATGCATATTTGACCTCCTTAGCGTCAGACACAGAGACAGATGTGCACGAGATTTGCATGCATATTAGGCCTCGTTAGCTCCTGGCCTATCGACATGCCTAATTTATATTCCGGTAGAATTATCAAGAAATCAACTCCGCTAATTTTCAAAGAGTTATCACAGAGAAAAAATAGATATGGAAATATTATTAGGTTATTGAACATTTCGACTATAAATCTTGCTAAATGTTGACTTAACGAGATTGTTGATATTCTTGGTTCTCAGCTTGTTTGTCAATAGCTTGCCTCGTTTGTAGAGCATTTCCTTAATGCTATCAGAATGAACCGACTTGAAAAGATTTTGATGTTTTTCTCTGCATTTTCATTAATGGATGGTTTAATTAAGTCATGGTCAATGGATAGCAATAGTGATCTGCTTCTCCTGTGTAAAGTGTCAGGTACATGAAATGGCTAGTGAACCCCTGATTTTAACAATGAGATCAATAAATTGTAGAATGCCTGTCTCGTACACAGAGTTCATTGGTCAACAACTTATGGTTAGCGAAATCAGTATAAAGACATTCCACCAAAATTGTAAGTTTGATTGGTGGTTAGTACTTCAGATCTATAATTATTTCCAGCTGTATTCAATTTTTCCAGAATAACTCCAGGAAATATGGATATACATTTAACAAAACTTCTAAGCGTTCACTTTAACAATGTTTTATTTAAAATTACATGATAATGATGATAGAATAGTATGAATTTTTTCAAATTATCATAACCAATGAGTCTTCTTAAGAATTGTCGGAAAAAATCAGATATCACCGACGAAAATAAATTCCCGTGACGAAGCTTAAAGACAATAAATCGGTACTTTGATTACCGTTAATTAAAAAAAATCACAAAACATTGGCAAAATGACCATTGAAGGAGCTAGGAGGAAGTGCCATTGAAATGTTGGTATCCTGATAGTCCTTAATAACGACAAGTTATACTCACTTTTAGTTTAGTGTTTATTTGTCCTTGATACTACCTTTAAAAATTAACAACCAGTATTAAAAGCCAATTAAACACATTTTTCGCGTTTATCAACAACTTCCAATAATTTGGAAGTTTTGGACAAAATTTAACCAAAACCGCAAGTGATCTTGATGTTCGTCTTGAACCACTTTAGAAACAGATTTAATCGGTAACTTCGATGGCAAGAAGATGGCATCAAAATGGTGCTCATTGCAATTCAATATTATCTCAAACAGAGTCTGAATTCTCCTCAAAGAGGTACATTTACATGCGAGACGCCCAAGGAGGTTTTAGTGTTGACCAAAAGTCATCTGTGTGATGCTCTGGCCTGCCAAATCATCGGATCGGACTTCTATAGAACATATTTAGGATTTTTAAAAGGAATGGCAACCCCCTCCCCTTTCACGCAATTTCCACGATTTTGAAAGATACAGCAGGTGTGGCAGCAGGTAGGTCAACCCTTTATTCAGAGATACATTGATCCATGAACGCTGCCTTGTATTAATTAGAGCGCAAGGTGGTCTCATACTCCATACTGATTATTTTAAGTGAATTTTTAATTAAGAGGGTACATCATGCCATTTATACATTGCTTTGAAGTCTGACGAAATACCGACATAAAATTTATCATCGACCTGAAATATGCATCATTAACTATGAATTAAAGAAATAAATTATTGTATACATTTGTTCTTTATAGCTTAAAAAAATGCTGGGTGAACAATTAGGAGTTTGGTTGTGGAATTAAAGAGATTACCTCTTAACAGCTTTGGTTTCAATTTGAAAACAATGATAATCAAAAGACCTGTTTTAAACCTGATTTTCATAAACTGTGTAGGTGTGGGTTTCTGTTTGACAGGTTGATTACTTTTCTAATTTAGTAACGGTACTTTGCCACTTGCTGCATGTTTTTCTTGCTGTCAAAAACATTCGAGACCTAAACGTTCACAATCACTGGATTCATTGTAACACAATTCAAATGCAATAACATTATTTAACAGAATTCTATGATGGATTAAATGTGATTCTTTAGTGCATTTAGTTCATGTATCTCGTTAATGTTTCTCACTTTCACTTATTGTGCCATCATTAAAATATGTTTATTTGCCTTCTCCTGACCAACTAACTGAAATACATGTACACCCAAAACTTCTGCAATTGCAATGAATATGTTTTTATGCATTCCGGAATCTAGATTTTGAAAATTAAAATTCAGCACTGGTTTTGAAATTTACTTGGGAAATTTTTTTCTCACTTAGCTACCTTCAACACATCTTTTTCATCTTTAATCAGGAGAGGTCAAATAAACATTATTTCAAAACTGGCCTTTCTGGGTAATTTTGCAAAGATACATCTCATAAAATTAGGCCAATTTTAAAATAAGATTTGGTCGTCCTCTCCCGACCCAGGGTATAATTATTTGGTCTGTAGGTATGTGGGAAAATCTTTTTTTCCAGAAAATTTCAGTCATTTTTTGATGGGATTAGAGGAATAAAAGAAAAAATATCGTGTCCTGGAAAGTAAAAAAAAAAAATTGAGTCGTGACATTTTTAGTGAGTCAGTCGGGAGAGGGCCACCAACGAATTTTTTTAAGATAGCCTTAATGTCTGTTGAGAGAAGTTGAATTGCTACGTGGAATAAAGTTCATTTATATTACATTAAAAATCATTTATTGTGATATTCACTTTAAATGAGAAATATCACTTATCCGAGTAGGTGATATCACCCATTCGAGAAAGTATTCCAAAAGTTGATATCACCCATTCCAAAAAAGTTATATCACCTATTCGAAAAAAGTGATATCACCTATTCAAATAGGTGATATCACTTAATGGCAATAAAAGCCAAAACGGCGCCTCATAGGTATACTTGATTATTTACAGGATCATGGCTGAGAACCATTTTACACCAACAAAATATTAATGTTGATCATTAGAGTTTCAAAAAGTAACCTGTCGTGCATAAAAATTATCTATTCAGCAAGCTTTAAACTAGCACGTCCCAAATTATAGCACTTTCAAACCAAAAGTGGCCACAGTTATCATTTCATGATCTTGGAGTTTGACTTAAAGGAAAGGAAACATCGAGTCTTGCAATTTCTTGAGTAACTTAAGGGGGTCGACTATAGTTTCCATTGCGCAATATTTCGCGCATCATAGTAAAATGAAGTGTATTTACTGTTTTAATGCAACTTTTTTCGCTTAATTATTAAAATTAAACAAAATCAAGAAATTATAGGTATAAAAATGTAATTACAATTTGATATAACTGATTTTTTAACCGATTTTGCAATTGATAGGTAGGTTGACGTCGTTGCAGTGTGTTTTTGACGTTATGATAATCTGTAGCTCTTAGCTCTGGGGTAATAAAAATATTATTAAAGAAAAAGTAATAAACATACGCTCTTGAAATTCAAAACATAGATATTTGAGAATATCTCCAATATTTTTATTATGTTTTCATGTGAATCCATTGTGTACGTCATATTTTGTAATACTCTACAAAAATAGTAAAATTTGCTAATTTTTTGCATTTTGAGATGCCCCCTCTGGTAACAAGACGGTAGAATTTTGTGTTTCTTACATATATTGTATAATATAGTATTACTCATCAAATATTATAGTTTGAACAAAATGTCTGTTGTAGTATTTGTATAATTTACTTTAAAGTGCTAAAAATTGGCATTTTCCTATATATTCCTATAGTAAATGTACTTGTATTTTGAGACGGTCCCTCAAAAATACCAAAAATACGGTAGATTTCCCCCAAATTTTGCATGTACACTGAAGATAATGTAAGTTATATATGGTATAAAAATGAAGAGTTTCGCTATTGTAGTTTTCACACAATAAAACTATAGTCGGCCCCCTTAATTTATGATTTCTTCTGAGTTATAATTTTGAATTGATTCTCAGTTATTTGACCTATGTATTTTAAGATTTTCCACTTAATTTGACATTTCTTGATTGATTAATTTCTTGATTAATTTTTCATATAGATTTCCCCTTCACATTAACCTTAAATGACTTCCATCATTCCATTCATGCTGTGTACAGATACGTGTTATGCCTGTGAAGTCCTTAAATAGATGTAATTACGAAGGTTGTTCGATAAGTTCATGGACGATGTCAACCTTTGTTATACTACTTTCAAAAAATTTAAAATAAGCACAATATCATGTGTTAAAATATTTGTTTTGTTGATGTGTAAAGTTTCATTTCATTCGATTTGATAAAAATTAATTTACTTCATTAAAAAACGTGTTTTGTACCCGCGGGGCATGATGTTATTTAAGAGCCATTCTCTGTAATGACTTGAATTTTTATATAGGAGCTGTGGCACGCATAGTCTCAGAATTTCTCCAAACTCTCTATGATAAAAGTTATTGATACCCTAAACTGAAATCAGGCAAAAATTGGTTGCTATGTTTTATAGTTACCATGGCAACATGTCTTAAAGTTCGAAAAATGGCATTTTTTAACATGTGTAGAGCCCCATAATTAACATTTGCGGCAAAGCAAACAATTGGCAATGACTGTTTCCAAAAGTTGAAGGTCAGATGTCTCAAATGCATGATAAACATGTTTGGTAAATCAGCTATTATATACGTTACTATGGTAACAAAGTATTCAAAAGTAAAAAAAAAATTCACTGAATTTTATAAAGTCATACACCTAAAAATAAAAAGCAATTATAGGATGAAATGTGACCAAATAATAGAAAAAAGAGCCTTGAAACATATACCAAGAACAAAATATGAAATTTCATTTTGGATGGCAATGGTTGCCAAGGTTTTTATACCATAGAGAGCCTTCAAAGTAGCACTCTGTATGTTTAAATCTGATCCTATCTTTTAAAAAAGCACATTTCCTCATAACTAATGATCAATTTTTAAAGATGTTGGTGTGCTCCTAGTTTTCCCATTTGAAAAAATTCAGATTAGATTCATTAAATAGAGCGTTGCTATGGAAATAAGCAGAAAATATATGCTTAGAAAACCTGAAAAATATTTTCTTTCCTTGGATACGTACCCTTAAATGTAGATTCCCAAAACTTTTATGATTGATATTTATTAACAGCTAACCTGACTTTTAATTTTGGCTATCATCCAATCTCTAAGTGGATGCAAGAAATTGGTACACAGGGCTTAATATTGATATAAAGTTCACAAAATCGAACATTTTCCCTTCTTGGTAACCATAGCAACAGTGTTGTTTTCTTCATCAAATTTTATCAATATACGATATTCAAATTCAGTTCTAACAGATAAGTACTATTCAAGCTGAGTCCTTTAATTTGTTTCTTGATTATATGGCAATTTAATTCTTAATGCAGCGAAAAAATTTCACTTTTAAGCACTGGTACTTTGTTCCCATGGTAACACTGCAAAGAAGCAATTATACCCAATTTTTCTTATGGTTTTGGTGTTGAAAGGTCCTAAGGATGCATATTTGCAAGTCTTGAATTTTTATGTTTTTCCTCAAGACAGTAGCATTAACCTAATCTTAGTTACAGTTTTTGCATGGTTACACTGTGTTACCATGGCAACCATAAAAGTTTTTTATAGAATAATATTGCTTATACTTATATACTTAAAGTCAAACATTTTCATTGTTTTTCTTAAGTCGTTGATTGAGTTTGAGCATGTAACACCTACCATTAGTGAATACGGAGTGTTTTTCAGCATATTTCAGCATTTTAAATGTATTCCAAATGTACCCTTGGTTACCACTTACTTAGAGATATATTCTAACCAGTTTCTTTACAGTATAAGTGACATCAAGGTGTCATGTTTTTGTTAGAATGGTTTGTTTGCTTTTTCTAGTTTTTATTAAGCCACAGTCAAGATTTTAAGAGGTTGAAAATCTCGATTTTTCAAATTTTTCCAGCTGTTGCCATAGCAACCAAGACACTTAGCAACGAAATTTTGTTTGATATTTGTTTCTGGTGTCAATTACTAAGCATGGGTGAAGTTTCATCAAAATCGGTGACCATGCGTGGCAACGAAGTTTAAGTGGTTACAGAGAATGGCTATTAACTACTAAAGGTTAAATCTATTTATAAAAGTGAAAAAAAAATATTTGTGGTCTGGTCTGGCCGAAAATGCATGGAGTTCATCTGGCAAATTCTAATAAAAATTCCTGTGGAAGATGAAAGCACAATCACCAACTGTTCAAAAGTTAGGACCAAAGATTACTTTTTCAAAAGTAGGCTGAACTTTAAGGTAAAAGGCAAAAAATTATGGTGTCTGGGGCTAGGTCTTGTAACAAGAAATGCACAGTGTAATTGTCTAGGTTATAAAGTTTTATTAACTCATACTCCATGTTCAAGATAAACTGCTTAAAAATTTTGGTATTCACGGAAGGTCATGTTGAGAGAAACACGTGTGAAATATAAAAGCCCTAGTACTGCATGGTCAAGAGTTATGGAAAGGTTAAATAAAAAAAATTAAGCCAAACTGTGTTGCCCTCGTGGTGCAGTGGTAAGAGCGTCTGCTCTAGAGTCACAAGGTAAGGAGTTGATCCTTATCGCGGGTTCGAATCCCACTGTGGGACGTAAACACCGGCCCTTCGAATGAGACCATATAAACCGAGGTCCCGTGTCGCAGTAGGTGCTGGTACAAAAAGATCCTTTACTGCTCAGTGGCCCTAAGTGCCAAGCATAGGACAACATTTGCAGCTCTCCACCGGCAAGGGGTGGCGTCTCCATATAAGTGAAAAATTCTCGAGAGGTACGTTAAACAATAAACAATCAATCAATCGGGCTCTAAGGTCAAGATCGTAAGGGGGGGGGGGGAATTGTTGGTATCGAAATCTGGGCTTTGTCAAGAGAATATAACCTGTTGAAATATATGTAAGTCCTAGTTCTGATTGTTCAGAAGTTATAACCTAGGTTAAAGATTCATATAGAGTTTGCCAAACTCTAAGGTTAAGGACTCAAGGACAAAGATATTTACACACAAAAAAAGGTCTTCACAATAAATGCATGATTATGTGAAGTTAAAAAGCCCCAGCATCAACTATACAAAAGTTATGGCCAAGGTTAAAGTTTGATGATTTTTTTTTAGGCAAGGCCAAAACACCAAGGTCAAGAGGTCGAATACATTCGCACTATATGAAAGGTATTACCACAAGGAATACACACATTATATATATTGAAGCCATATAGCTCCAAATAGTATTAACAGACACACAGCTGGACAGACGGATGACGGACAAGGCAAAAACTATTTACCGGGTACAGAACCCCTAGCTGCAACTGTTCTGAAGTGATGGTCAAACTTAGAATAAGATAAAGTTTTACAAAGGTATGTCAAACTCTACAGTCAAGAGAATATGTTGATACCCAAAGAAATGTGGTATCTTAGAAACGCATTACATTATAAAAACTGTGAATTCACATAATCTTTGAACACTCAATTTTTGTTCCCTCGAAAGAATTTTCAGGAAACCATAAGAAACAGACACACAATTGTACTTTTCTGATTCACTGAGTATCTATTTTGAACAATTTATGCTGCATGATGTTTTCTTTTCTATAAAGCTCTGGAGATAATTTTGCATGATCATTAAAATATACTTTTCTAATCATTTCATAACAATAAGAGGCCCATTGCCACATCGCTCACCTGATCACTGTGGCTAGGAACAAACAATAATCAATTCAGTAAGTGCTTAAGACGTCCAAACCCTAAGAGAGGGATATGATTAGAACAAACCTGAATCTACAGAAATTTAAATCTACACTAATTTAGGATGATTAGATATACCTGTATTCTGACTGCAAGTGGCTTTTTTCCCTTTAAGTTTCTACTTTATTGTGGTCCCACCTAACCCCCCTGGGTGGGTCATGATCTTAACAAATCTGCATCTTCACTTCCAGAGGACAATGTAAATCTTTGATCGTCTATTGTGGCCGCGAACTTGAATCTACACTACCTAAGGATGCTTCCATATAAATATGATAATCGTGGCTTCGCTGTTCTTGAGAAGATTTTAAAGATTGCTCCCATATGTTTCTATCTAAAACTTTGATCGTCCATTATGATTAACAACTCATAACTATGGTTCACGATTGTAAATTATAGTTTACAGACGTGGATCCATGTTTATCAAGAAAATCTATTTTTAACGTTTTATTACAGACAGATAAACTTAGATTAGCATTTGTAAACTATAGTTAACAACCGTTAAATATAGTTTTACAGATTAAAACTATAGTTAACGAATTTTTAACTATAGTTCACGGTTTGTAAACTATAGTTTACAGTCGATAAACCTAGATTATCAACTGTGAAACTATGTTTAGCTCATTTTTGTGAATTTGGCGTGCCATACACTTGGGCTTTCAGCTCTGGTGAGCTAAAAAGGTTGTAGATGTAGACTTATAGTCGATAAACAGCACTCTAAAAAAAGTTTTACTTGTTGTTTTTAAAATAAGATATTAGATTAAGAAAAACTAGTAATAATTAGTAATCCATTTAGTCAGAATAGCAAGTAAATGACTATCATGGTTAGTAATTGAAAACATAATTAGTAATAAGGATGAATTCATTTACTTATAAAATGATTTACTAAGTATCAATAGAATTACTTAAATTATAGGAATTGTATTACTTTAAGTTAGTAAATGAACTACTCATTTTTGTTAAATTATTATTACTTAATTTAGAGATAATATGCTTTCTATTTACTAAATTTTATGAATTATTACTAAGTAAATGTAATTCTGAAATTAATTAAAATCTAGAATATTTTTACTCAAAAGAATACTAAGTAAATGAAATACTTATCATATTTATTAAAATCGACATTATTTACTAGAAACACTGCAAGGTACCGACCCTCTGACATGTGAGTACTACTCACAGATTTTTTTTATCAGAGTTCCCTAATTGGGCCTTCTGAATAGTTTAATAGAAGAAATCTACTTACGATGGAAACAATTATACTTTCTATTTCTTTTACCAATTTCTTTGTAATTGTTTTATTATATATAACAATAAAACATTTGATTCCAACTTCGAAAGCCTTAAAAATTGAATAAGTTGTATCTTTTAAAGGACCATTTTAAAAATGGTTAAACATTTCAAGTACTTAATATCGCATTTTTATTAGCGTGACTTTTTTTTCACATGAAGGTATATTTAGAAGAAAGATAACTCCTCCTCACAGACAATTAGTGATTAGACTACCAAATTTAAGTAATTACTGATCTGAATTTTCCTTGATTTAGTAAATAAATTTTTGTTTTAAGTAAATCAATTAAATACAATTCAAACAAGATGTGTTTGTGAAACACCTATGCCCCTGTATGGCAACATAGCAAAGGTTAAACTTTTCTTATATGCAAATTTAAATTATTGGGATTTCTTGATATCTCCAAGGTCAAAAGGTCAAGGTTATTGGTATCTAATGAAAGGTCTTGCTACAAAAAATACATATGTGAAATATGGAAACACTTGCCTCAACCCTTCAGAAGTTATGGTCAAGGTTACCAATTTTGAAATGTAGGTCAAACTCCAAGGACAAAGGGAGAGATTTGGTGGTACCCAAAGAAAGGTCTTGTCACAAGGATGAACTATGTAAAGTATGAATGCTATAACCCTAATCCTTTTAAAGTTACAGTCAAGGTTTGCTTTTTAAAAGTGGGTCAAACTCCAAGATCAAGGTCAAAGGGTCAAAGTTCTTGGTATCCTATGAATGGTCTTCTCAATTACATATATGTAAGTATGAAAGCACTCGTAAAAGTTCAAAAGTTATGGCCAAGGTTAAATTTTTTTTTTCTACGAGGATGGTATTCAATGAAAGTTCTTTCAACAAAAAATATATATGTGAAGTATAAATGTCCTGGTATTTACTGTTCAAAACTCAAAAGATTTTGATAAAGAATAAGTTTGGATTTTTTGTGTATAAGTGAGTCAAACTTCAAGGTCAAGGTCAAATTTGGTGATACTCAAAGAAAGGTCTTGTCACAAGGAATACACGTGTGAAATATGAAAGTCATAGCTCCGCTAAATCAAAAGTAGTGGGCAAGGTTAATGTTTCTGCGGATAAACAGACAAACAGAGAGACAGCTAGACAGACAGATGGACACGACAAAAACTATATACCCCCGAAACTTCGTTTACGGGGGCATTAAAATATTAATTATATAGTAAATAGTGGTAAAATGTAAGTAAAGACCAAGTAATGATATTACTTATATACACAAATTTAAGTAAATATAAATTACTAACTAAAACTTTTTAGTGTGTAAGTAAAACAATTCTTTAAAATGCAAAAATCAAGTAAAACATTTGAATCTAGTAATTGACATATATTTCAGTAATTGATTTTAAATTTTAAGTAAATGCTTAGTAATTATCTATTACTTATCTTTGTTATTTCAAGTAAAAAATGACTACTAAGTAAAACTTTTTTAAGAGTGAGTAGACATAGTTAATTAAAAGTAGAGTTGTAGTCCATTAACAGTTGAGTTAAAGCATAGACCGAATTAGTCTATGGTTAAAGTAAAAATAGACTTATAGTCCATTAACAGTTGACCTAAAGTCCATTAACAGTTGACTTAAAGTAATAGTACACTTAAAGTAATACAAGATTTATAGTCGATAAATATCACAGACTTATAGTCCGATTGGAAAGAGTATCCATCTGTCAATATATCCTGCAAGGTGCTGCACAAACTGAAATAGAAATTACATTTATTATAATTTGTCAGGATAAATGCCCATAGATCGTGTTCTCGTAAATAAAGCATGTTACAATGTCTATTATTCATGACTGAGGTTTACCTTATATCTCGGACAAATATCACTGGACACCCAGCCATCAAGATCAGAGTATACTTGTCTCGGGATGCGAGGCTGGTGCAGCTTTTTGCAGAGATTACAAAATGCGTGAAAATGAGATGTCTCCACATCTAAAGTTTTCCTCCAAGAAAAGTAGCTATTGTATAATGTTTCATTGGTTGCGACGGATTTCAGGTATTTCACTAGATCTTTAATACTGTTAAAGTCATATATATTTATCACGTGACTTGAGTTGACTCTGGTATCTTTTTGGTCTCTGGCCCAGTTTACTACCGGTATCACGCCTTGCTTTAAGGGAAACCATAGTTTTTCCGTGACGTAGTCCTTGCAGTGAGAATTTTCAAATGATAATCTGAAGAAATAATCTTGCGCCCGTTCTGTTGACAAACATTGCTGGAATTTCGTATCACATTTCAGTGAACCACAAGAACCAAAAATATCTATATTGATATATTTCTGCAATTCTCTCACAATTCGATAACGTTTGCCGTTGTCATTACAGCGACTAAAAACAGCAAAAGCAAACTTTTTTCTATTTGAAAATGGCTTTAAGTATTTTGTGGAAGGTCTTTCTACGAAGGATCCATAGGGTGCAAAGACAGTCGAATCTCTTCTATATGACATAGTCCAGTTGAAGAGACCATTTAATACAACGATATCACGTTCTATGTACGTTGTTGGTTCAAGTAAATAAAGAATCCAAATTTGATTCGGTACGTTCCTCTTTGGCAAATCTTGTACATCAAGATCATATCTGTGATAATGAAAGAATACTGCATCACTTTGGGCTAGTCCCTCTCTTCCAGTGGCTTGACATTTATAACGACATTTTGATAAGACAAATTTAATATTATCTAACCATGCATGTCCGAAAAAAGTTGTCCATACTGCAATGGTTTTTTGCTTATGCTTAGGAAGTGTCATATTAGAAAATGTAGTCACATATGAATGCGTATGACTATAAAATTTCACATTATGAATGGCCATGGAATCAGTATAATTCTCATAAAATAGAAGAACGTACAAAATCGTCATGATCAGACTAATGGCTACTAAACAAAGGAATCCCTTTACTAGTAAACACCGCCTACATGTTGAACACTTGTTTCTTTCACATTTCATCTGAAATAGATAAATCGGTTGTTAGTTAAATGAATGAAAATTAAGCATGTGATTATGTAGGTAGTTGTGCGTTATGTATCATCTGTGATTTTTAACAGAAAATTGAATGTTCAAATCCGCCCGAAGAATAACTGAAAATCCCGTCCAAATAAAATGCTCCATCTAAGTCAACAGGCACTTGTTTCGGTAATAAAATTTTAACCCATAGTATAATAATAACGTACACAAGGTAACTCCAAATTACACTAAGTATACCCCTTCCCTCAGAAACGCATTCATTTACACTTTCAGAGGTAATACACTGTCAAATTGTTTATTACCATTGTCTTCTACGATACATAATCTACACAACCATACATAGTATGGTTGTTTTTGTTTCCGTTTGCGGAGATGGTTGTCTTTGTTTCCGTTTATTTCCGCAAACAGCGTCAAAACTCTGCTCGCCGAGTGGAAAAGTCGACTCAACCATGGAACGGTACAATGAAGCGCATTGAAGTGGTAAAATTTTCCTTTCGAATGGAACGTTTTGAGCTATCTTTAGAGTGTTTATTGTCATCTAATGACACGCCCATTTCTTTTGAAATGGATAAGTTGTTTTGCTTCAAATACCTGTAGAACAGGTTTTCCATAAATATAATAGCCAATCAAATTGAGGGTCTAAATAAACACCGAGTAAACACGTGTTCGAC
The DNA here is from genome assembly GCF_032062105.1 of Saccostrea cuccullata. Classification (NCBI taxonomy): domain Eukaryota; kingdom Metazoa; phylum Mollusca; class Bivalvia; order Ostreida; family Ostreidae; genus Saccostrea; species Saccostrea cuccullata. The sequence goes on along the minus strand of NW_026935118.1, from coordinate 18,537 downwards.
CGAAACATGTGTTGTTGGTAACTTCAATAGACAAGATAAGTTCAAAAATATGTACATATTCGTTGCAATTTGTGTTTTACAGAAGTGGTTAGTCTCTAACTCCCTCTTCTAATTTTTTTAAAGCTCCATTTCAGTGTAACTCATGATGCTTGTCGCGAAGAATGGGGTGTCCGAAAACTACGACGAATATTTCTTTCTCGTTTCTAAAAAAAATATGGGCGTGTCATTATGTTATAATTGACGTTCAAAACATGACTCAGAACTTTTCATTCAAACGGAAAATTTTACCACTTCAATGCGCTTCATTGTATGTGCTGATCCCGCACAGAGATTTTGATTGGCTAAAAATATGTTTCTAAAATTACATCAGATGTTTTCAGGGAAAATCAAACGAAAACCAGTTCTATTTACTCATTGCAATATTTAAACAATGGAATTGAATTTTTAAAACCACTGATTTTTTAATTTTGCTCTTTGCCCAAGACTAGAACATGATACCATTCAATGGTTGAGTTTGACTTTCCACCCGGCGAGCAGAGAATTGACGCTGATTACGGAGATAAAAGAAAATAAAGACAAGCATGCCAGATATGGTTGTGTAGAAAAATTATCGTAGAAGATAAAGGTAAAAACAGTTTACCCGTGCATTTCCTCTGAAAGTATAAATAAGCGCGATTCTAAGTGAGGGGGGTACTTTATTATCTTGAGATTTAAGAGATCTACTTTTGATATACAGAACCCTGGTCCCAAGATTAAGAAAAGTTCACGGAGAAAAACACGTGCAGAAACAGTCGGCGTGGATTCGAATAACTGCATGAAAATCAAATGGAGTTAAGATAAAGGAATAGCGAGATTATAGAGCGTTTGTATATTTCTTGGACACAAAAATCTGAAAATGCTGTCCCACCTGTGCTCGATTTCGTATGTACATTGTTAACATGTACATGCACACTGTAACACAATAAACAAAGAAAAGCATGTGTGCACTCTCCGGCGTCACGTTGAGTCAGAGGTCAATCGGGGATAGATTGCAAAAAGTAATAAAATGTGTATACCGGGCTAATTTTAGAATTGTTGATATTACGTGCAATTATCTGGCTTGCTTTGAAAACTATCTTGGGTTAGTTAACTTTCTTACCTTATATCCCGTGTTTGCGGCCACCAGTTTATCGATTATCTACGTCGATTAATCAAGGAAATCCAACAATGGCTACATGTAATCAGTTCATCAAAGAAACATAACAAATTCTTGTTGAAAGTGTATTCAAATCTGGCAATTTAATGTGTTCAATATAATAAATTTAACCGTATTAAATATCCCCACGTGCATGCGTGTATGTTTGGAAAATGGCCGCAGGGTCAATGAAAGCCAACTGATAATGACCTATTTCAGTAGGTCACTGTAGGCGCGGTGTCCATAATAGTACAGTGCAAATGTTTATAAATAAGCAGCAATTATCCTCATCAGCTGATAAGCACATGGCCGCGATCAATCTACTGACCACATGTACATGTTTTTCATTCCGATAAAATTACGTGTGAGTTTTTACAATGTATTTTAAAAATTCAAGATGGATCGTCCATTTTTTTTTAATTTCATCTACTCGAAGTATGAAATTAAGATCCCCCAAAATATGAAATATGTTGTCAAGTTTAGATCCAAGAGAAAGCTTATTTAATATTTGAATTTAGTGTGTTGATGTTGTTTAAAGTTAACGTTCTATAATAAAAAGGTGCCAAATGTTGATTCTTTGGGGGTACGAAAAATCTTCAGTTGTTAAGTGCCGAGCAAACAAACAGTTTAAATGAGATGGTAAATTATGCAATGGAAATTAATATACATTTATTGACTGAGTTCGAGGGCAACATGCGTTTTGTCGGACCCAAGAACCAAACTGTCTGCCTGATGGCGTTAGGCCGAAAGTCCGGTTCGAGGGTGGACAAAACGCATTTTACCCGAGAACTCTGTTAATAAATGTTTTGTTATACCTTTCATTTCATTATATTTTTTTTTGGACATACATGTATTTTGTACTATATTCCGTGATGTAATATCAGGCCTGTCACTATTTAACACTAACGAATGAAAATGAGATTAAGCTCCGCCCATTCTGTGACGTAAGCGGTCCTACATCTCTCCGAGCGGTCCAACATCTCAGTCAGCGGTCCAACATCGATTTTTATGCCCGCTCAACAAAACATTAAAAATGTTCGACTTTTTAGCTCACCTGAGCTTTTCTGATCACATTTTGTCCGTCGTCCGTCCGTCTGTCTGTCCGTCTGTAAACTTTTCACATTTTCGACTTCTTCTCAAGAACCACTGGGCCAATTTTGACCAAACTTGGTACAAAGCATCCTTGGGTGAAGGGAAATTTAAATTGTTAAAATGAAGGGACATATCCCCTCGCAAGGGGAGATAATCAAGAAAAGACAAAAACAAAAATAGGGTTGGGTCATTAAAAAATCTTCTTCTCAAGAACCACTGGGCCAGTAAAGCTGAAACTTATGTGGAAGCATCCTGGGGTAGTGTAGATTTTAAATTGTTCAAATCATGACCCCCGGGGGAAGGGCGGGGCCACAATGGGGAATCAAAGTTTTATATAGAAATATATAGGAAAAATCTTTGAAAATCTTCTTCTCAAGAACCACTGGGCCAGAAAAGCTGAAACTTATGTGGAAGCATCCTGGTATAGTGTAGGTTCTAAATTGTTCACATCATGACCCCCGGGGGAAGGGCGGGGCCACAATGGGGAATCAATGTTTTTCATAGAAATATATAGGAAAAATCTTTGAAAATCTTCTTCTCAAGAACCACTGGGCCAGAAAAGCTGAAACTTATGTGGAAGCATCCTGGTATAGTGTAGATTCTAAATTGTTCACATCATGACCCCCGGGGGAAGGGCGGGGCCACAATGGGGAATCAAAGTTTTATATAGAAATATATAGGAAAAATCTTTGAAAATCTTCTTCTCAAGAACCACTGGGCCAAAAAAGCTGAAACATATGTGCCCATGGAAGGATCATGGGGTAGTGTAGATTTCAAAATGTCTAAATTATGATCAGTGGGTTAGGTGGGGATGCATCATGTATAACAAGGGGGAAATCTGGTAAAGAACAGAATGGTCAAAGCTTCTCGGGTGAGCGATGTGGCCCATGGGCCTCTTGTTTTCGTATACAATTGTATAGGAACAATTTTTAAAGGTATAACAAAATATGATTTTATATCCACACAGTGTCTGTCTCAAGATCGATTTCAATGCAATCATACCCCCTTTAAAAGAACGCTCGATAAGGTTTTTAATATATTCGATCAGTGCTTACTGTATCTGTTCTAGATATATTACTATAGTCAGCGGCGACTCACACAAATTATTTCGACGAAAATAGTTCCATCATTAATAAGTAGATACAACATAATTGTTCACGATAAGAATAATGTTGTGTATGTCATACGTAAAAGAAACTACGATTAATGTAAATTTTTCCTCCAAAGATCACTTTCCCCCCTAAATGCAAATAAAAAATGTTAATATTCCTACGCTCGCTCCCTCCTCCCTCCTCAGCTTTTTTTTTAAAACATGTTTGATAACAGAGAATGTCTAGGTCATTCTCCGGTTGATATTTTTTGACCGATGAATTGATTAAATACTATATCAACAACTGTAGTAAAATCATGTTAATTGTTCGTTAATCATCATATAGTTTCCTCTTAGAGAAAAAAAAAATCATTCTATGTGTGTAATTTATTAAATGACGGAATTTTCAATCCCTGAGCAGATTTCTGCACGTGTGTAGACAAACTACACATAGGGAGCGTACCTATTGTAAATCTATAGGGTTTGAGACAAATATTTTAATTAGTAAAGTAAACATTATACAATTATTGCTGTTTTTTGAGGTCAATACAATGATTTAGCCATCTGAGGAGTACAATATTCAACGAGCCCGAAGGGCGAGGTGAATATTGTACTTCGAAGGTGGCTAAATCATTGTATTCACCGAAAAAACAGCAATAACTGTTTTATTATATGATTCACTGATAAAAAGATGCAGCTCATTACTTGTTTGCATTTTATTAAGTCCTAGCCAAATACAAGAGAGAAGCAGAATTAAAATGCGAATAAACCTTACCAGTCGTATCAATTTGAAATGCTTTTTTCAAATCAATTTTAGTTGCCATGAAAGAAATATATAATGTCAGTCTTTTTTTATAGGATAGATTTTGAAAGGAAGGAGTATTATCAGGGAAAACTCATTGCCAAAAAGTAAAAAAAAAATTGTTCAGTAAAAGTATTGGAGGGGGGTCCCTGCATCCCCTTTTACCACCATAACCCTAAAATATATATTCGCTTATATGATTTATTCACATAAAAAAATCATAGTCGTTTGAATAGCTTTCCAAAACAATTTGTATCAATTTGGAATTTCCCAAATCATAGTCGTTTGAATAGCTTTCCAAAACAATTTGTATCAATTTGGAATTTCCCAATCTATTTTTAGATCAATGTAGAGGAAATAAATCCTTGTATTGACCTGGAATGTCACGTGCAGGGCAATACAACGTAATATTTTTCTAACATAGTTGGATCTCAGCCAATCAGAGAGATGGAAATTGTTCAATCATATAATAATATCAATTATTTACAATGTACTTATTATCGAGTGCATTGACCTCTAATTCAAGAAGGATACAGAAGTGTAAGACTTTTCCGTAAAAGTAAATAAACAAGTTGATCGGATTAAAGACTATATAACATACCAGGATGTTTATCTATCTTCAGTCATCAATCCAGGAACAATAAATGAACATTATTAAAGTTTATATTACAGTTATACTTACTTTTGCCTAATACAAGGACACTGACCACCAGTTTACAAAAACTTATGTTTAAGTTATAAATTGTTTTGTCAAAATTCCAGGATTTAGAGCCATTTATTGAATAAGTTGTTTATCGTATATGCAAATGACTATTATGTATTGTATATTATAAATACTATCTAAGTGATCTACGATTTATCTTTGCTCTTAACCACTATACGATCATTGTTTGTACTCTTTGATAATTCCAAAACTGTTAAATAAATTCTAAGAAAAGACTAGTTTCCTTCTCATTGGTTCACACTATAAAATGTGTAACAAAACCCGAACTGGGCCGGGGATTTCTAAACTGACAATCGTTTAATTTTTATTAATCAGAATTTGTGTATTCATGTGATCTAATTATGAAAAAAAGTTCTGTCTGCCATCGTAATTTCTCTGTTCGCGGGAGTCCGTTTGACAACTCCACCGCACATGTGTAGACCAAGGCTAACTGGACTTGCGGACACAGGTATGTGTACTGTTTATTATAGGAGACTGGGTGACCGTAATGCTACGGACTCACGAAATTTACACAAGGTCTATAACTAGAAAGTGCAGTTTTATTTTCATAAAAGTCATGAAACACTCTTAAACATATTAAATCTAAAAGTCTAATATCTTTGGATATGGGTTAACCCATATCTATTCTTGTTAAAACTAAATCTATAAAATAATTTATTATTCATCTGTTTAAACTTTAAATTTTATTTTTCACCTTTTTTATTTTTCAAACCTTAACTTTGTCAACTGCAGACACCCGACAAATTTAACCTCGTGAATTTCGAGTTGTTCAAAGTGTTTCAAAAGAATTTTACATCGACTGGGTATTAACTAACAATTGACTGGGTATAAGTAATCCACCTCCTTCACGTGACAGACTTGAAAGTCTTCAACCAATCGTAAGCCAGGATTTCGTCGAAAAATCAACAGAGGTGGAGTAAGTTGGCTTCCTTCGCGTTTGTCTAATCCAGCCCCATTTCCTCTGCCCTACTCTCTTCCAGAGTTCTTCATTTGTGATCCTTTCAGGCCATCGGATGTTAAAGATGCGCCTGAGTCTGGATCTTCTGCATGGTTGCCTTGGGCAACCTCCACGTTTCTGCACCATACAAAAGGGCGGACTTTATATTAGAGTTGATGATCAGCAGTTTTGATCGAAGTAATGCAAATGTTCTCTGAGGCCCCGACATTCTACATGTATTACGTACATTGTGAATGCAGTTCTTGCCTGCCAATTCTTGACATGTCACAGTCTGTACCACCCAGTCTGTACCACCTTGTCTGTCCATCACACTCCCCAGGTAGATGAAGGGCCCAACCTTTCTGCTGAACTCACCACCGACTGTGACTGGTGTTTGGACAGTGGTGTTTATCACTTCTGTTTTCTTCAAATTGATCTTGAGTCCCGGTCCTGTGGATGTTGTTAAGAGGCGAGTTGTTTCATTGTATCCTGCATCTGACTGTGATTGTGTCAGGTCATCGACAAAGTCTAGATCGTCAAGTTGCGTCAGGAACGTCAGTTGTTAACCATTGTAAATGCCTGTTGTGGTAATTCTAACGATCCAGTCAATGACAAAGAGGAAGATCAAACATTCTTGTCGAAATCCTGTCTTGACCTCGAATCTCTGTATAACATGCCTTGATTTGTGTTTAGAATGAAGGAGAAAGTCTTCTCGGGTACTCCATAGTACCTCAGTATATTCCACAGTGTCTCTCGGTTCACGCTATTGAATGCTTTTTCATAGTCGATGAAGATGACTTTCCATTCTCATGTTTGGTAATTGGTATCCTAATCTCTGTTTCTGTTAGTTTGTTGTCCCCCGCGCTCGCTAAAGCGAGGGGACATTAAATCTCATTCGTCTGTCAGTCTGTCAGTCTAGCTGTCTGTCCGTCACAAAAACTTTAATCTTGCTTATAACTTTTGATTTAGTGGAGCTATGACTTTCATATTTCACATGTGTATTCCTAGTGACAAGACCTTTCTTTGGGTACCATTAAATTTGACCTTTTGACCTACCTTGGAGTTTGACCCACTTTTACACAAAAATTTCAAACTTTTACTTTGGCCATAACTTTTGAATGGTAGATACTAGGGCTTTCATATTTCACATATATATATATTCTTTGTTGCAAGACCTTTTTATTGGATACCAACAACTTTGACATTTTGACCTTGACGATTTCCGTACTTATGAAAAAAGTTTAACCTTGGCTATAACTTTTGAACGGTGAGGGCTAGGGCTTTCATACTTCAAATATATAATCCTTGTGAGTAAACCTTTCATTTGATTGAATACCAACAACTTTGACCCTTTGACTTTGACCTTGGAGTTTGACCTACTTTTTGAAAACTTTAACCTTGGCCACAACTTATGAACGGTTTGGGCAAGAGCTTCATACTTCACATAACAAGGGCTTTCATACTTCACGTACATAATACTTATGACAAGTTGAATCTTCCCTATTTTGCCATACAGGGTCACCAGGTTCACTTACTTACCGGTATATCTTTTGATTGAGAAGAGATAGGGCTTTCATATCTGACATGTGCATTACATGTACCTATATATGATAATATTTGACACAAAATGTCATTGAAATTGACATTCCACCCACAAACACAACGAAAGCGGGGGACCACAATTCTTTGAATTTCTTGTAGTTGTTAGGGAGGTATTTATTGGGTATGTACGTATGTACGGAGCTGTCTCTTGTGTTAGTCTATTTACATTAAAAGCTTTCCAAAAGAGTTCTACCCACCTCCACAATCGTTCTTTTGTTTCTGTGAGAGAGGTTCCTGTTTCTTGTCATTGGCTTTTCTGTCTGTTGGAGAGCTTCTTTATGACCATATACAGTTCTCTCAAGTTTTCTTCTCCCGCTGCTTCTACAGCTTGTTTGGACAAATTGTCAATGTGATTTCGTTTATCTTTCCTGAAGCATTTCTTAACCTCTTTATCTGGTTGCAAAGGTCTCTTGAGCTTTTGTCTTCGCTGTTTCAATGTATAACGACAATATTTTGTACCACGTCATCAAGAGTCACCCGTATTAAAAATATATTTTTTTGCATACTAGTATTTTACTAGATATTTGAAAATCTAAGAAAAAATGCCATGAGAAATAATTTCTGAAATAAGAAATTCCTTTGTTCTTAAAGCATATAAAACTGATGTTACCAAGAAAGTAGTTTTTTCCAAGATCTGTTCAAAATTCAAGTCGTGCTGAAATTAGAGTTAATAAAATTTATTAATAAGTCCTTCTTGGAATCCTACAGGGAAATTCTTAAATAATGAATGATTGCAGATAAATTATACGACAATAAAAGAAAAACATTAATTTTTGTTACATGTTCTCTTCCGGTGGTCTCGTAATTTTTGAGATTGCCTGCATTTGTACAAAATCAAATCAGCAAAAACAGTGCCGTACATTGTTTGATGTTCATGTAAGGTAGTACACTGTATACACAACACAACAGATATTCAAATTATTCTTCCCATTTAATGCTTGGAAAAAAAATTATAGCGAGCGCAGCGAGCGTCGCGAAGCGAGCTCAATAGACTAACGTGTAAGAACAGAGGAAATTTGGATTGAAATCTGTACATACGTCAGCCAAATTTCTCTGTGCAACATTCCCAGAATTCCTGCACTACCCAATGTCCTTTGCGCAAATATTGCCGAATAAATAAATAAATAAATAACGTAAAGCATATATCAGACTTTCAGTTTGTAGAAATCTTTCAAAGAAACAAGAAATAACTCTGCAATGTTTTTCGAGAAAAATTGCACTAGTTCTATAGTTTCAAACAGACGCTCGGCTGTCTCCGTAAGCTCCGACGAGCTTTGTGACGTCGTATGACGTCACAGCTAGTCGAGAAGTCTCGTGCGGCTTGACGTTCGAAGTGGCTGATCTCAAGTGTTTTTGAAGGTACAACTGCGCTCGCCCCAACGGTCACACCGTAAAACATATTATTTAGCTATAAGTATGATATGTAAAAAGAAACCCTCAGATGCCATTATTATACTTGACCCCTAATCATGTCATATGTCCTTGACCTTCAAAGCGCCAACTTCTATCTAATCAGGTCTCTACTGCACCTATAGCTAGATAAAATTTGGAGATAATGAAAATAATCAAGCTTAAAAGTCCGTTGAAATAAAACAAATTGGTTGTAAAACAACATGGGTCTCAAAAAACAGCAAGAGGCGAGATCAGGGGCCAAAGAGGAGTAAGCATCCCAAGTCGACAGGACTGTCACATCAGTCGTGTGCGCCCTGGTATGATCGGGCAAATGAAAAAAAATCCATATATACAATACAGTGAGTAAATAATGCTTTAATCAATAGCGAGCGCAGCGAGCGTCGCGAAGCGACGCTCGCGAAGCGAGCTCAATAGACTAACGTGTAAGAACAGAGGAAATTCGGATTGAAATCTGTACATACGTCAGCCAAATTTCTCTGTGCAACATTCCCAGAATTCCTGCACTACCCAATGTCCTTTGCGCAAATAAATCAAAATTAGTAAAAAAAAATAAAGGAACATTGTTTTTTACCGAAATCTTAACGAAATGATTTTGCCTTGCCTTATTCAAAAAATACCCCCATACCACAACACTGGCCTTCACCTTGCCCTTCGGAAATGATACATATGACGTCACCGGAAACTTACGAATTTTGACGATATGCTAATTAAGTCATGTCGGTTGCTTCCGTGAAATAGATAAATAAATAAACAATAACGTAAAGCATAAAAAGCTTTCAGTTTGTAGAAATCTTTCAAAGAAACAAAAAATAACTCTGCAATGTTTTTCGACCAAAATTGTGCTAGGTCTATTGTTTAAACCAGACGCTCGGACGTTTCCGTAAGCTCCGACGAGTTCCGTGACGTCGTGTGACGTCACAGCTAGTCGAGATGTCTCGTGCGACTTGATGTTTGAAGTGGCTGATCAATTTTTCAAGTATTTGATGGTACAACTGCGCTCGCCTCAGCGGTCACACCGTAAAACATATCAGTTTGTATGAAGAAATGTCAGTCAGCATTCGAATTGATGAAAAAGTGTTACAGTATTAATATCATGCTTACAAGGTCATTGTACCGCCCATAGAATTTGCGAAATGTTGATTTTAAACGAGACTGTTGATATTGTTTCCTCAACTTGTTCGTCATTAATGTGTCTTAATTTAGAAATTATTCTTACGTACGTAGAGCATGCTCTTTCGTATAAAATCATCTGAAGGTATAAGTTTTACTCTTTATACAGGCGATAAATCTTCATGTACATAAAGGAAAACTGATGTTATCACATAAATCATATTTTCTTTTTTTTTTTGTTTTTTTTTTTTTGTTGTGTTACCATTTTCTAGTACTTCTTTTTCTAGTACAGTGTAATTTATGTTTCTCATGAACACTAGAAAAAGTCTGCTTATAGCGGTGCATAACTGGTAACCATGGAAATTCCAACAGATTGATGGAAGACTTAAACTCCAAAAACCAATCAGAATCTCAAGCATATTTTAATATTAACTTCGGAGTAACTTATGTAACATTCTGTTATATATGTAAGACCGTTAAATCTCAGAAACATACTGATGAAATAATCTCATTTAAAATGTAGCACGGCTTACACACTTAAAACTTTAATATATCTTTTTAATCTTAACTTATTATTTTCGCAAGTATTGTGTACATGTATTACCTAAACGATTAATAATAATGTCTGTTAAAAGTGTTTTGAAACATTAAGTCAATTTATGCACAATTTTAAATTAACTTTCTAATTAGGTACATTGTTGTGCTAAAAATAGAATACCTAGAGAAGTAGTTACATATATCTGATCGTCCATCATCGTCGGAAACCCACGGTCGGTCTTGTTGACTTCAAGCGAGACCGAGGTCGACCTTGGGTTTCCGACGATGATCGTCCATCTCTTGTTCGACAAAGGAAGCTGAAGGGGTTTTTTTTAGTCTATACTATCCATGAGACATCATATGATTTGATAAAATATCAACTGAGTTAAAAAAAATGTTGTAAATGGGTTTTTAACATAATTATAAAGAAGTCCTAAAGTGAATGTATCCTATATTGCTCATTACTGAACTTGTGTCTGTTTCAGTACTTTCGGTACTTAGATTTTATTTGTGATGATGAGTTTCAGCATGCCTCTGTATGATGATTTGCTAATCGGATATTTTTAACGGTTGTGGAACATTTACATTTTCAAGTTAAGGTAAAAGACCTTAATAGAACGCTTCTGTGATTTTTATTTAATGATGCAAATGTATCCGGAAAGTACTTGTTTACAGTCAATGTGTTCATTTAATTTGAAGCGTTTTTGCGACATTGATTTGTTTTGATGACAGCATGGCAGACTTCAGAAGTAACAGAAACGGTACAAAACCCAAATTTATTTCACGTTTATGTCCTTTTAAAGAGTTTAAATTAAAAATCTGGCATAACTAAATGTTTGAGATATGTGACTAGCTGTCTAAATACAAGTAAACATTTGTTTTCAATACGTGATTACTGATTAGACAGATTTCTCATCTCACTTTCAGATCTGAGTTGTTTATGTTTATGTTTAAACAAATGGCCAAATTGATACAAAGATAAAGCTGACTTAGCCTAATTAACATTATCAGTTGATGAAAAATAGAAATAATGGAAATATGATTGCTTTTCCTACTTGGAGTCACTGAAATGAAAGGTAATCTTTGAAGACAAAAAAAAAAAAAAATGAGACCAAATATTTGTTATCTTACTTTTCTTTTAAACTCTTTTTCAGATGATTGAAATCTTTAACAGTGAACAATTGTATTGTTTATTTATCATTTGCTTGTATTGAAGTATGAATATTGAATAATCTATCAACTATAGTTAAAGCAAGCAGAACAATTAAGTGGTGCAAAGCCAAATTCTCACTGTGTACTCTAATATGGCAATGCCTATGCAAAGAGAAAAATTGGAACATTGATTCATATTTATTTTTCCAAGTAACCTCTAGGCCTCTGGATGTAAAATACTTTGTTAATTGCATCTTGTCATAGTCTCTGTTTTTCAGCAGCAAGAAAAGTTTAATTCAGGTCACCGTTTAGCTTTATTTGATGGAAATTGCAGAGAAAAAGTAGATTATCAATGTATGGATAAACCCTCAATATTTAAATAAGCACTGTTCAGGCTTCAGTTTGGTAATGCAACATGTGAAATCGAAGTCTTGAAGTACCAAATCAAAGTGAAGAGATGGATCAAGGTTTAAAGTGAATAGGTACCTGCACTTGCCTTAACAGTCACTCTGTCAGCATACATGTTATTGAAACATGAACCTCAACCCTTCTTTCTTTTGAGGTTAAAAAAATAAGACTATTTAAGGTGATTCTAGATATTATGATGCTTTATATTTTTAGATTAAGAAAATGAATTTATGAAACTCCACAATATCTTTTTGTTCAAATATTTAGTCTCTAATACATGTATATAAAATGTAGTTATATAAACCATGCCTTTGAAAATTAATTACATGTAAAGCGGACCTTTTTTACTGAAACACAATTTGATCTGCTCCAGCCAGATCGCTATACAAAGCGTGTAGCAATCTAACTGGAGCAGATCAAAGGTCTAATTTTAATTGTCTGAAACCTCAATATTAAACTTGAATACTAAGAATATCTCAAGTTAAGCTAAGAGTCCCAATTGCTTTTTCTTTATTTACTTAAACCTCAGTGTCCAAAAATCATCAGTTAAAAAAAAGTTTTTACTAAGTCCCATCTCAATTGAGAAAAGCAGGTTTGATTGTAGAAACTAAAATTGAACCTCAACATTGCAATGGCTATTTCATTTTCTTTCTCTCTGTTTCAGGGATGTCGAGAACAGAGGAGATGTTAGACAGTGAAAATCAGCAGAGGGTGGATAATCTGGCCAACAAAGTGTCACGGTTGAAGAATGTTAGTATAACATACTTTTATCCTAATAGGACCTGTTGATGACATGCTGAATATGGGGGAAGTTTGTTCAATACGTGAGTTTCGAGATTATAACTCTCCTGCGATAGAGGCGCAAAAAGTATCTATTTCAGCATGGAGTGGGACAGTTTGTTTATGTATACAAACATGCATGAATAAATGAACGATGTTGATGGCTTTTAGAAGAATTTATTTAATGTTATAGAAAGATAAAAATGTTAAACAGTGATGCATTTTATGATTTTATCAAGCTCAACTGTGTATATTTACATATCAACTTTCAATTATAGGGTACTTGAAAATGAAATAAACGTTGTGTTCTTTATAAAAAGTAAAAGATTTTCTTGAAAAAAGTTAGTGGGTTTTTGGAAGTTATAATAAGGGAAAAAATCAATGTGTCATTTAGATTGCCAACATGTAATGATCAGTTTCATGTTTACCGTATTTATTAGAGGTCCAAATATCTCTTCCCTCGTCTGAAAAGTCTCACGTCCACTGAATTTTCTTTTTGTTTCGATTTTTTTTACTTTAAAAATGACATCTTTACTTTAATTCGGTTATTCTCGAGTTGAACAGTGCATCTTTACAATTATATAGTTACGATAAACCAGTATATCGATGATGCGATATATCAATACTGTCCCACCTGTTTGTGTACGCGGCAACCAAACTACCCTCCTCAACGAAAGAGCGCACCAAGGGAGATAATCTCAAAACTTGCGTATTGGTACTGTTTTCAGTTTGAACCTTGTAAGTTGTATATGTGATTTATTAAAGAGTAATTTTCTATTTTTAGTTGGCTTTGGATATCGAAGATGAAGCAACAGATTCAAACAGATATTTGGATAGTATGGTAATGATCTAATAACCTTATCAAAGCTATTTACACTGAGATAAATATACACTATGCTAAACATAGATTTGTTTATTAAAGAACATGTAATGACAAGAAAAAAACTAGTGCATTTCCCTTCCTTGAATTGAGAAGTAACATACATGATCATGTATAAATACAGCTCAAAATGTATTACTTTACCATTGGCAGGGTGGGGACTTTGAGAGTACACAGGGACTTTTGGGAGGAACTGTACACAGACTGTCTCACATGGTCCAAGCCAATCGTGGAAACAGAAAACTCATGTGTTATCTGGTACTGGGCCTGGTGTTCCTTTTCTTTGTGACTTATTATTTCATTTCCAAAGTGACAAAGTGAGACATATTTCAGTGGATCATCCATATTGCCAGTGTTCTTGGTTTTAAGAAGTATTTATTCAATCTGACAGAAAGAAGTGTGTTCCCTCTGTGGAATAATATGATTTCAGCAATTGTTGAATGAATTGGTGTTTAGAATCTAAATGGTTTTTTTTCCCTCATGATTATGATTATTAGCTCACCTAAGCCCAGGTTTAAGTGATTTTTTCAGAGAGAGAGAGAGAGAGAGAGAATAGAGGACTGATTCTTGATTGAAATTTATTCTGATGTTAATTGAATATTTCTATGATTAATCTCTATTATTTTATGTTGGATACATATTTATAATTCTATGTTTATCGTATTATGGCAGTCATATATTGTCATTTTTCATATGTTGCTTGAATATGCATATTCATAACATTTTTTTTTTACACGGGGTAATATAAAAAAAATATTACCGGTAATAGGAGATAAATGCAAGTGCATATAAATATTATTTGTATATTAAAAGAAGCAAACTTGTAATTTCTAATCAGTTTATACAGATTATTTCCTTTTCCATTTATAAAACAAACTGGATATTGTATACATGTGTGCTTTTATTAGTGGCACCTTTGGGTGTAATTATTTAGGGGCTGTTTAGTGATTTACCCAAAATATTGATTTTAATTCACTAAAATATTGGTAGAACTTGTTTATGATTTAGCCAGCTGGTCTCTTACATACATCTGTGCCAAGTTTTGGCTAACAAGTACATTGTAGTGTATATATACCGGTAGTACACTGTACCGGTATATTTTTTGATGATCACTTGCATATGGTCATTCATACTAACTGACAATCTGTATTTTTTGTCAGATATTATGTGGATTTAAGGAAGTTCTCTTTGTCTTTAAAAAACTATGGAATTTTGTGCAAAGCATTTTAGAAATTAATTTTAATTTTTTTCATGCAGTTAATCTATTTTGGAGGACAAGTTCTTTATAACTATTTATTTATCATGCATCTTCATTACCTGTAAATTACATGTATGTATAATATTGAAAAATTTTGTTAGATATATGTATAAAAATGGTAAAATTGAGTGTACTTTGTTATTGGTTCAAGTAACTATTTTTTTAAACTTAATGCATATATGTACACATACTAGTATCGTACATAAGTACTCATGGACACACACCCCCCCACAACTCCCAATATCATTCATCCCAGGTCTCACTTTTTCTTTCTTTTTTTTTAGCTCTACTGGTCAGAGACCAGAAGAGCTTATGCGATAGTAATGCGTCCGGCGTCCGTCCATCTGTCTGTCTGTCTGTCCGTCTGTCTGTAAACAATTTTTCAAAACGCTACTCCTCCTACAATTTTAGTCTGATTTCAATATTACTTGGCACACAAGTAGACTACACTAAGATACATAGAATAGTGCATCGGTTTTTGATTTCGATGAACGGTGTTGCCATGGTTACTTAAAATTGATTTTTCTGTGAAATTCCTTAAAAATGCTACTCCTTCTAAAGTTTTTGTCTGATTTCAATATAACTTGGCACACAAGTAGACTACACTAAGATACATAGAATAGTGCATCGGTTTTTGATTTCGATGAACGGTGTTGCCATGGTTACGGAAAAATAGAATTTTCTGTGAATTCCTTAAAAACGCTATTTCTTCTCGAGTTTTGGTTCTATTTCAGATAACTTGTACACAAGTAGACTACCAGACATAGAATAGTGCATCGGTTTTTGATTTCGATGAACGGTGTTGCCATAGTTACTAAAATACAATTTTCTGTGAAATTCCTTAAAAACGCTACTCCTTCAACAGTTTTTGTCTGATTTCAAATAACCTGCACAAAGTAGACTACACTAAGATACATAGAATAGTGCATCGGTTTTTGATTTCGATGAACGGTGTTGCCATGGTTACTAAAAATAGAATTTTCTGTGAAATTCCTTAAAAACGCTACTCCTTCTACAGTTTTGGTTCTATTTCAGTATAACTTGGTACACAAGTAGACTACACAAAGATACATAGAATAGTGAATGGACTGGTAAAATGTGTTTTGACTTCATTTTGACATATACAAGTACTAGGTAGTGATCGGTTTTTGATTTCGGTGATGTTGCCATGGTTACTAAAAATCAAGAAATTCCTTTAAAATGTCTTTGATATACTTTCTGAGAAGTTACACAAGATATATAAATTAGTGCAATGGATTTGATATACTTTTCTGGTTTAGATAAATCTGAGAGGGAGGGGTTCGGATTTGCAAATTAATGTTATATCCTCTTGTGAGGTATGATATTTCAGGACTGGTAAAATGTGTTTTGACTTCATTTTGACATATACAAGTACTAGGTGTGAAATATGAAAGATCCTTAAAATGTCTTTGATATACTTTCTGATTCGGATTTGCAAATTAATGTTATATCCTACGATAAAACATCCAAAATTATTTTAAAATGTCAAAATTAAAATGAAGAATGCTTTCAAAATTATACCAGCACATTGAAATGTATCCTGTGTGTCTGCGTAACCAGCAGACTTCTAGCTTCTTAGTGGGTTTGGTCATGTACCAATCAAGTTCATCTCCCTTTCAACTTTTTGAAATCATATGTGTCAAATTTAGATTAAGGACAGTTGCAATACCCTCTACTGGGTGTTGTTAAAATCAATTCCACAATAATGGGAAACCAATTGTATTCAAAAAATAAATGCAAAACGAATTCTTGAACATTGTTTTGAAAAGAAGCGTTATTTCCCAAACACCCTTCACCTGAAAAGAACATCAATTGTATTCCAGAAGATGATTTGAAAGCAAAAATGTAAGGAGTCTAGCTGGATTGTTAATTGAGATTCATATGAAAGAGAACAGTCATATAGTAGTAAAATGTGAAAATGTGAGTATCTCATGCAGTCTGTTTTTTAGAACTTTTCTAAATGAAAAAAAGTTTTTTCCATCATATTTTTATTTCAGTTACAACAAATTAACTAATACCCCATTCATACGACATGATTTGCATACCTCAGTATATTTTACTCGTATGTAAATTTACTAACATGTGCACTTTTTGTCGTATGAACTCATTTGCTCACATGCAAATTCTGCACAGTTGAGTAAATTTACATCTGGTCAAGACTAGGTGCAAATTAACTTTTGCATACATGTTGTTGCAAAATATTAGTTTATTTGTGTAAATTTTGCCATATGAACACGCAGCAAATTTACTTATGTATGTATTTTGTTATATTTAATGCATAAATCTCCATTTCAAGTGTTGTTTCGGTTGTACATGTATATGCATTGTTGTGTGTAAAAAAGTGTGTAAACATGGCAACTAGAAAGCAAAACTAAACATCTTTGCTGTACTTCAGCGATAGCTGAAAGTAAATTGAGTTTTAATAAGGGTACATCTGTTGGCAAAAGTCAAGTCTTTAAAGCATTCTTTGGGTTTTACTAGTATAGTACTTTCCACAGATGGCTTTTTCAACTTGAAAACAAGGATGCAATATCTCCAGTCTCCTCTGAGATGAATTTGAATTTGCAAAAACGCTAACGTATTGATCCCTTTCTGCCATGGCAGGATCAATAAGTAGCCCATTTATTATTCAAGTAGTCTCTCTGGGAATGTTCCAGAGCTATGTTAGGAATATATGCATTACATCAATCGCCCGGGCCCCATTAAAGATTAGCTCTTGATGACTTTCTTTTACCTTTCTGTTTTAAAACCAAGGCAAGCTACTGACATATCAATTGACGTTACATGATTTTCAACAACCCATTCTTAAGTATCTTCCTTGGCATGTGATCCCACCATGAATTATTTGGAAATTCGTGTTTATTTCCTATTCACATATATGTTTTGTTTAAATACTTCTTCAGATGGTTCTCCCATTTCATTCTTCGGGAAAATACTTACAGTATTATAGCAGATATTCTGTAATGACCTAACAAACCTGAAGAACTGCAGACTTCCAAACACCGAAAAGATTTTCAATCCTTCTACTTCTGCTGAGGACACCAACCAGTAGATAGTAAGAGCCATCTTTTTCTTTACACCAAACGGCTCTTCTGCAACCTCTTTAGGACTGGGGCCAAAGCATTTCCAACTTCAAACAGTGATTTTAATTTTCCTTTTACGTGTGTATTTTTTTTTAAAAAAAGGTACGTTTTTTCGTATAAGTCAATGAGTCAGCAGATTGGATTCGCCTTAGTTTTTTGAGAAACATTCAAAAATTAGTTTTATATCCAAATAGTCGGAAAATAATCTTTTTCTTTAAATTTCCACAATTCTGAATCGGTGGATCTTCTTATTTAATATGAAAATATAAGGATTCACTTACAGCACATAAATCTCGTCTGAACGCATAGCAAATTAACTTTTACTTACGTGTGTAGATTTACTCATGTAAATCTGCACACAAAAGCAAATTTTCGTCATATGAATGGGGGTGTAAGTTTATTTTGATTGGATAATTTCCCAGGCACTACAGTGTGTTGCACTGTTTTAGAAGTGAGTATGGTGAGTTATGCGTT